>NC_091372.1:242500-310000 GCF_038502225.1 Cherax quadricarinatus | reverse complement strand
GCTGTGTCCAGTCTCTGGAACATCCTGTCTTTGTCCACCTTGTCAATTCCTCTCAGTATTTTGTAAGTCGTTATCATGTCCCCCATATCTCTCCTGTCCTCCAGTGTCGTCAGATTGATTTCCCTTAACCTCTCCTCATAGGACATACCTCTTAACTCTGGGACTAGTCTTGTTGCAAACCTTTGCACTTTCTCTAGTTTCTTTACATGCTTGGCTAGGTGTGGGTTCCAAACTGGTGCCGCATACTCCAATATGGGCCTAACGTACACGGTGTACAGGGTCCTGAACGATTCCTTATTAAGATGTCTGAATGCTGTTCTGAGGTTTGCCAGGCGCCCATATGCTGCGGCAGTTATTTGGTTGATGTGCGCTTCAGGAGATGTGCCTGGTGTTATACTCACCCCAAGATCTTTTTCCTTGAGTGATGTTTGTAGTCTCTGGCCCCCTAGACTGTACTCCGTCTGCGGTCTTCTTTGCCCTTCCCCAATCCTCATGACTTTGCACTTGGTGGGATTGAACTCCAGGAGCCAGTTGCTGGACCAGGTCTGCAGCCTGTCCAGATCCCTTTGTATTTCTGCCTGGTCTTCGATCGAATGAACTCTTCTCATCAACTTCACGTCATCTGCAAACAGGGACACCTCGGAGTTTATTCCTTCCGTCATGTCGTTCACAGGTGCCCACTCTGACACGTCGCCACGTACCATTACTCGCTGCTGTCTTCCTGACAAGTATTCCTTGATCCATTGTAGTACCTTCCCTGTTATCCATGCTTGGTCCCCCAGTTTTTGCACTAATCTCTTGTGTGGTATTGTGTCAAACGCCTTCTTGCAGTCCAAGAAGATGCAATCAACCCACCCCTCTCTCTCTTGTCTTACTGCTGTCACCTTGTCATAGAACTCCAGTAGGTTTGTGACACAGGATTTCCCATTCCTGAAACCATGTTGGCTGCTGTTGATGAGATCATTCCTTTCTAGGTGTTCCACCACTCTTCTTTTGATAATCTTCTCCATGACTTTGCATACTATACATGTCAGTGACACTGGTCTGTAGTTTAGTGCTTCATATCTGTCTCCTTTTTTAAAGATTGGGACTACATTTGCTGTCTTCCATGCCTCAGGCAATCTCCCTGTTTCGATAGATGTATTGAATATTGTTGTTAGGGGTACACATAGCGCCTCTGCTCCCTCTCTCAGGACCCATGGAGAGATGTTATCTGGCCCCATTGCCTTTGAGGTATCTAGCTCACTCAGAAGCCTCTTCACTTCTTTCTCGGTTTTGTGTACTGTGTCCAGCACCTGGTGGTGTGCCCCACCTCTCCGTCTTTCTGGAGCCCCTTCTGTCTCCTCTGTGAACACTTCTTTGAATCTCTTGTTAAGTTCCTCACATACTTCACGGTCATTTCTTGTTGTCTCTCCTCCTTCCTTCCTTAGCCTGATTACCTGGTCCTTGACTGTTGTTTTCCTCCAGATGTGGCTGTATAACAGCTTCGGGTCAGATTTGGCTTTCGCTGCTATGTCGTTTTCATACTGTCGTTGGGCCTCCCTTCTCATCTGTGCATATTCGTTTCTGGCTCTGCGACTGCTCTCCTTATTCTCCTGGGTCCTTTGCCTTCTATATTTCTTCCATTCCCTAGCACTCTTAGTTTTTGCCTCCCTGCACCTTTGGGTGAACCATGGGCTCATCCTGGCTTTTTCATTATTCCTGTTTCCCTTGGGTACAAACCTCTCCTGAGCCTCCTTGCACATTGTTGCTACATATTCCATCATCTCATTAACTGGCTTCCCTGCCAGTTCTCTGTCCCACTGAACCTCGTTCAGGAAGTTCCTCATTCTCGTGTAGTCCCCTTTCTTGTAGTTTGGTTTCATTTGTCCTGTCCTTCCTGCTTCCCCCTCCACTTGTAGCTCTACTGTGTATTCGAAGCTTAAAACCACATGATCGCTGGCCCCAAGGGGTCTTTCATATGTGATGTCCTCAATATCTGCACTGCTCAAGGTGAATACTAAGTCCAGTCTTGCTGGTTAATCCTCTCCTCTCTCTCTTGTAGTGTCCCTTACTTGTTGGTACATGAAGTTTTCCAGTACCACCTCCATCATGTTAGCCCTCCATGTATCTTGGCCCCCATGTAGCTCCAAGTTCTCCCAGTTGATCTCCTTGTGGTTAAAGTCACCCATGATCAGGAGCTTTGCCCTGCATGCATGAGCTCTTCTGGCCACTGCAGCCAGTGTGTCAACCATCGCTCTATCGCTCTCGTCATACTCTTGCCCTGGCCTCCTGCTGTTCTGTGGTGGGTTATACATCACTGCAATTACCACCTTGGGACCACCAGAGTGAAGCGTTCCCACTATGTAATCACTTTCTTCTCTGCTGTCTCCTCTCTCCAGCTCGTCAAAATTCCATCGGTGTTTGATCAGCAGTGCCACTCCTCCACCCCCCCTGTTCCTTCTGTCTTTCCTCAGGATCTGGTATCCCGTTGGAAAGATGGCATCTGTTATCATACCTGTATATGTGTGTGGGTGTATGTTTGTATGCGTGTGTATGTTAGCTGTGTGTGTGTAAAGCAGTTGTAGTAACAGTAATAAAGTAGTTGTAGTAACAGTAATATAAGTAGTAGTATTAGTACTTACTAGTTGTCAAAGGCACTTGTCGATAAACACTTGCCATGTATCTATGCGTAGTAGTTGCTAGCTGTTAAAGACACTTGTCGATAGATACTTGGCCTCTGTGTGTGTGTGTGTGTGTGTGTGTGTGTGTGTGTACTCACCTAGTTGTGGCTGCAGGGGTCGAGTCACAGCTCTTGGCCCCATGCGTGTGTGTGTGTGTGTTTCTCAGTGTATTTACACTGATCACAGAACTACTGGGAAAGTAACGCCCTCCAGGTGATCTTCTCCGACATGTTATAATGGTGATTTTGTGAGTACATGCGCTGACGTGGCTTCAATCAATATTTTAGGGACTAAAGCATCCATGAGTGTCGGGGAATAGGTTACATGCAGTGTTAATGACCCTTTGTGGACGTAGAGATCAGCATCAGTAGGAAGAGCATCTGTCTGGCGCTCAGCAGACGGAGGATCAAGCCTCCACCACATCTTGTGGGTAATGGATTTAGTTCTCAACACGAAATATTAATTACCTGACCCTTTGGAGTAAGTGAATAAATGGTATAGACAATGGACAAGTTGATACTTGATATTTCAGAAACATTTCGGTGTTTATTCTTGAAACGTTTCGCCAGGCATCTTGGCACTGATGAAGACACTGGTTGGCCAAACGTGTGCGTAATAAAGATACTGAAATGTTGCCCAAGTGTCTCATCGACCCCTGGAGTAGCTGGTAGGACCCCATCGACCCCTGGAGTAGCTGGTAGGACCCCATCGACCCCTGGAGTAGCTGGTAGGCTTCCATCGTCCCCTGGAGCAGCTGCTAGGCCTCCACCGACCCCTGGAGCAGCTGGTAGGCCTCCATCGACCCCTGGAGCAGCTGGTAGGCCTCCATCGACCCCTGGAGCAGCTGGTAGGCCTCTATGGACCCCTTTAGTTGTTAGCAGGTCTCTATTGACCCCTGGAGCAGCTGGTAGGCCTCCATCGACCCCTGGAGTGGCTGGTAGGCCACCATCAACCCCTGGAGCAGCTGGTAGGCCTCCATCGACCCCTGGAGCGGCTGGTAGGCCTTCACCGACCCCTGGAGTAGCTGATAGGCCTCCACCGACCCCTGGAGCAGCTGGTAGGCCTCCACCGACCCCTGGAGCAGCTGGTAGGCCTCCACCGACCCCTGGTAGACCTCCAGCACAGTTAACCAACCAAAACACATCTAATCATCTCACAATGAATAAAAATTTTAACAGTAAATGAAGGAAGCTAAAGTCATCACTGTATATCTCAATGAAAAGAATATACTCAAAATATACTCAAAATATACTCAAAATATACTCAAAAGAGAAAAATAAATGAAAATAACTACCAGTACAAAATCCAGGTATAAGAAACTAGTTAACAACAACAGACATAGAACACTCAGAGAGACAAAGTTATTAGGAACTTCGTGGGAACAATATGCTGATCAGGAACACACAAAAAATATGAAAAAATCGATAACTTAATTACGGGTTTGGCGCGTGGTTATGATTATATTTGATAATGTAATAAAAAAAAGAACAAATTACTGAAGTTAGGCCCCATTCAGGGCAGGAAAATTATCAGTGGTGGAAGAGAGATCGTTTACGGTCCCCATGTAGCCGGTGCAGTATTAAGATTACCGTTAACGCCTTAAGGTCTTAAACAGGTGCTCTCTGGAGCAGAAGAGATAGAGATACATGATAATATATACCTGGAAGGTGCTTGAGATCCTTGTTCCAAATCTGCACATTGTCATAACAAGATACTGGAGGGAGAGATATGGGAGGAAGTGCATGATAAAAGTATTAAAAAGCAGGGGTGCAGTGGGCACAATAAGGGAACACTGTATCAACATCCGTATCAACATCCCAGAATATTCAACATCTTACCAGAAGATATCAGAAACACTGCTGGAAACTGGACAAGTATCTTCACCAGGTGACAGATCAACCAGGCTGTGACCAACAGCAATAGCCTGGGTGACCAGTCTAGAACCAGACGAGCCTAGCCCATGGCCGGGCTCAAGGAGTAGGAAAAAACCTCAAAACTCATCAAAGATCTCATCTTAGTCGTACTGTGACACTGTGAAATAAGAGTGAGAGAGAGAGAGATATCTTTAATACACTCAGACATAACAAAGACAAGTTGAGATAAGTGTAAAACAAATAATGAAAGTCAGGTAGACAAGACTAACACTAAGTTTATGTAGCACCGCCAGCACCACCAGCACCACCATCAGC
Organism: Cherax quadricarinatus; assembly: GCF_038502225.1. NCBI lineage: Eukaryota > Metazoa > Arthropoda > Malacostraca > Decapoda > Parastacidae > Cherax > Cherax quadricarinatus. The sequence continues at coordinate 305,148 of NC_091372.1, read as the reverse complement.
ACCACCAGCACCACCAGCAGTACCACCACCACCAGCACCACCAGCACCACCAGCAGTGCCACCGCCACCAGCACCGCCAGCACCACCAGCACCACCACCAGCAGTGCAACCGCCACCAGCACCGCCAGCACCACCAGCACCACCAGCACCACCAGCACCACCACCAGCAGTGCCACCGCCACCAGCGCCACCAGCGCCAGCGGTAGGCGGCCAGCCACCAGCCAGCCAGCCGGCGGTACCAGGCACCACCAGGCGCCAGCGGCGGTGCCAGCGCCTGCCGGCCCGGCCAGCCAACGGCAGGCAGGCGCCGCCAGGTGCCAGCGCAAGCCAGGCTGCCACCAGCGCCACAAGGCGCCTGCAAAGCCGGCAGGCACCAGCCTGGCACCTGGCGGCACCCAGCACCGCCAGCGGCACCAGCGCCAAGCCGGCGCGGCAGCGGTACCAGCGGCACCAGCAGTGGTACCAGCACCACTGGCAAGCACGCCAGCACCATCACCAGCGGCGCCAGGCGGCCAGCCGGCCAGCCAGGCGGCGGTCGGTCGGCGGCCAGCCACGGCGGCGTAACCGGCGGTGCCAAGTACGAAGCGCCAGCGGCGCCAGGCACCAGGCGGTATCCAGGCGCCAAGCGGTGCCAGCGCCAGCGGTAGTAAGGCGCCAGCGGGTTGCCCAGGCGCCAGCGGCACCAGGCGGCGCCAGCGGTATCAGGCACCAGCGGTACCGGTGCCAGCACCAGCGGTACCATCCGGCGGCAGCTTGGTGGGCACCGGCCAATACCAGGCGGTATCAGGCACCAGGCGGTATCGGCGCCAGCAGGTGCCAGGAATCGGCGGTACTGCCTGGCATCGGCCGGTGCTGGCAGGCGGCCACCGGCAGTTGCCAGCCCCATCGTCTTTCCTCCAGCTGCCAGCGGCACCAGCCAGGTCACTGCCAGCGGCGCCAGGCAATGCCAGCGCCAAGCGGCGCCAGCCAGGTGTGGCAACGGATTACCAGGAACCACCAGCATTACCAGCGGTACCAGGCACCAGCGGTGCCAGCGCCACCAGCGGCGGTATCAGCCACCAGCACCACCAGCAGGTGTCCAGCGCCAGCGCCAGCAGGCGCCGTCAGGCGCCAGGCACCAGCGCCAGTAGGCGCCAGGAGCATCGCCTGCCAAAAACACCCAGGCGCCAACAGGCGGTTATCAGGCTGGCCACCAAGCACGCCCAGCACCAGCCCCAGCAGGTTCCAGGTACCGAGCGGTTTCCAGTGCCCAGCAGGTTCCAGGTACCAGCGGTGCCAGGCGCCAGCAGGCACCAGCGGGTACCAGTGCCAGCGAGTATGCCAGTGCCAGCGGTATACCCAGTACCAGCAGCCACCGAGCGGTGCAAGTTGCCAGCTTCCAGCAGGTACCAGGCATCAGCAGGCACCAGCAGCACCAGCAGTATCGGCACCAGCGGTGCCAGGTGCCAGCGGTACCGGTATCCAGGCAGGCGCCAGCGGTGCCAGGTGCCAGCCCGGTGCCAGGTGCCAGCGGTGCCAGGCGCCAGCGGTACCGGTGCCAGCGGCTCCCAGCGGTCCGCCAGGTGCCAGCGGTGCCGGGCGCCAGCGGTACGCCAGCGTCCAGCCGGTGCCAAGCAGGCACCAGCGGTGCCAGCGCCAGGCGGTGCCGGTCGGTCAGCCTTACCGGCGCCAGCGGCGCCAGCCGATTGCCCGGCTGAAGCGGTGCCGGCGCCAAGCCAGGCACCAGGCGGTATCGGCGCCAGGCGGTGCCAGGCGCCAAGCGGCACCAGCAGGTGCCACCAGCAGGCAGGTGCCCAGGCACCAGCAGGCGCCAGGCGGTATCGGCTCAGGCGGTGCCGGCATCAGCGGTGCCAGCGCCAGGCGCACCGTGGTACTGCCAAGCGGCACCAGGCTGGTGCTGCCAGCGGCCACTGGCGGTACTGCCAGCGGCAGCCAACCCGGTTGCTGCCAGCCGGCACCAAGCAGGTGCTACCAAGCCGGCACCAGCGGTGCCAGGCGTCGGCATTACCGGCTTTTCCAGCGGCACCATCCGGTACCTGCCAGCACCGCGCGGATGTCCAGCGCCAGCAGGTACCAGCGCCAGGCGGTCACTGCCACCAAGCAGCAGGCTTAGGCGGTGCCGGTACTGGCAAGTTGCCAGCCGGTGCCGGCGCCAGGCGGCCCGGCCAGCCGCCAGCGGTACCAGGCGGCACCAGCAAGTATCGGCGCCCAGGCGGTACCAGCCGTCAGCAGGTACCGGCCAGCCAGCGAGCCGCCAGCGGGCGCCAGCGGTGCTGCCAGCGGCACCAGCAGGTACTACCAGGCGGCACCAGCGGTACCTACCAGCGGCACCAGCCGGTGCCAGGGCGCCAGCGCCGGCAGGTGCTACCAGCCGGAACGGCCAGCCGGCACCGTGGCGCCAGCGGTGCACCCCAGCGGCGGTGGCACCAGGCTGGCCTGCAAGGCGGTATCGGCGGCACCAGCGGTGCCAGGCGCCAGCCAGGCGCCAGCTGGCACCGGCGGTGCCTGGGCCGGGCCACCGTAGTGCCAGCGCCCAGGCAGGTACCTACCAGCGGCGCCAGCGGTGCCAGCGCCAGCCCAGGTGCCGGTGCCAGCGGTGCCAGGCACCATCGCCAGCAGGTGCTGCCACCGCCACCGGCGCCGGCACGAAGCGGCGCCAGCGGTGCCAGGCACCAGCGGTACCGGCGCCAGCAGGTGCCAGCCCAGGTGCCAGCAGGTGCCCAGCCCCCAGCAGCAGCCAGCCAGGCGGCACCGGCAGTGCTACCGCCAGCGGCGCCGGCTCCAGTGCCCAGGCACCAAGCGGTGCCAAGTTCGGTTGCCAGCACCAGCGGCACAAGGCACCAGGCGTGACCAGGCACTAGGCGAGTAGCAGGTGCCAGCGGTGCCCGGCACCGGCAACGCAAGGCGCCAGCAGGCCTAGCGGTGCCAAGTTGCCAGCGGTACCTGCCAGCGGGTATAGCACCAGGCAGGTGCCAGCGCCAGCAGGCTTGGCCAGCACCCGGGAACGCCAGCAGGCATCGGCACCAGCAGGTGCCGAGTACCAACGGTACCAGGCGCCAGCGGTTGCCAGGTGCCAGCGGTATCGGCGCCAGCAGGTGTCCAGGCGCCAGCAGCACCAGCAGGTATCGGCACCAGGGTTGCCAGGCACCAGCGGTACCTGGTACAAACAGCAACCAGCCGGTATCAGCGCCAGCGGTACCAGCGCAAGCAGGTTACCAGCACCAGCGATGCTGACTGTAACACCAGCAGCATAGCGGTAACTAGCCAACCAGGCGGCACCAGCTGGCAAGGCAGCCACCAGCAGGTGCCAGCGCCAGCCAGGTAATGCCGCCATTAACACCCAGGCGCAAAGCGTACCAGGCACCAGCGGCACCAGCGGCACCAGTGGGCCAGGATGCCAGCGGGAAAGCGGCCCCAGGGCGCCAGCGGTGCCGGCGCCAGCCAACGGTACCGGCATCAGCCAAGCACCCGCGGTACCAGGCACCAGCGGTTGCCGTTGCCAGCGCCAGTTGGAGTATAGACACCATCGGCACCAGCACCAACGGTACCCGGCAGCCAGCCTGCCGTGTCGGCACCAGGGGCGCCAGCGCCAGCGGTCTGGCCACAAGGCGACGGTGCCAGCGCCAGCGGAACCAACGCCGGCTGGCACTAGGCGGTGCCTGGCGCCAGCGGTGCCAGCGCCAGCACCAGCAGTACTACCAGCAGCACCAGCAGTACTACCAGCAGCACCAGCAGTACCAGCACCAGCACCGGCAGTACTACCACCAGCAGCACCAGCTGTACCAGCACCAGCAGTACCAGCAGTGCCAGCACCAGCAGCACAAGCACCAGCATCACCAGCACTAGCAGTACCAGTACCAGCAGTGCCAGCACCAGCAGCACAAGCACCAGCAGCCCCAGCAGTACCAGTACCAGCAGTACCAGCACCAGCAGTACCAGCACCAGCAGTACCAGCACCAGCAGTACCAGCACCAGCAGCACCAGCAACACCAGCAGTATCAGCACCAGCAGTACCAGTACCAGCACCAGCAGTACCAGCACCAGCAGTACCAGCACCAGCAGTACCAGCACCAGCAACACCAGCAGTATCAGCACCAGCAGTACCAGCACCAGCAGTACCAGCACCAGCAACACCAGCAGTATCAGCACCAGCAGTACCAGCACCAGCAGTACCAGTACCAGCAGTATCAGTACCAGCACCAGCAGTATCAGCACCAACAGTACGAGCATCAGCAATACCAGCAGATCAGCACCAGCAGCACCACCACCAGCAGTACCAGCACCAGCAGTGCCAGCACCAGCAGTGCCAGCACCAGGAGTACCTGCACCAGCAGTACCAGCACCTGGGCAAAAAGTACCAGCATCAACAGCAGCAGCACCAGTAGTACCAACACCAGCAGCAACAGCACCAGAAGCTTCAGCAGTACTAGCATCAGCACCAGCACCAGAAGCTTCAGCAGTACCAGTACCAGCACCAGCAGTACCAGCACAGCAGCATCAGCACCAGCAGTACCAGTACCAGCAGTATCAGTACCAGCACCAGCAGTATCAGCACCAACAGTACGAGCATCAGCACCAGCACCAGCATCAGCAGTACCCAGCACAGTACACCAGCACAGTACAGCACAGTACCAGCCCAGCAGTACACCAACAGTACTACCGCCATCAGCACCAGCAACACCAGCAGTAACAGCACCAGCACAAACAGCACCAGCAGTACCAGCACCAGCACCAACAGTACTACCACCATCAGCACCAGCACAAGCAGCGCCAGCAGTACCAGCATCAGCGGCACCAGTACCAGGAGTACCAGCACCAGCAGTACCAGCACCAACAGCACCAGGAGTACCATCAGTACCAGCACCAGCAGTACCAGCACAAGCAGCACCAGCATCAGCAACACCAGCACCAACAGTACCAGCACCAGCACCAGCAGTACCATTACCAGCACCAGCAGTACCAGCACCAGCAGAACCAGCATAGACAGCACCAGCAGTACCCGTACCAGTAGCACCAGCATGAACAGCACCAGCATCAGCAGTGCCAGCACCAGCAGTACCAGCAGTACCAGCACCAGCACCAGTAGTACTGGCACCAGGAGCACCAGCAGTACCAGCACCAGCAGCAAAAGCAGTACCAGCCCCAACAGCACCAGCACCAGCAGTACCAGTACCAACAGCACCAGCAGTACTAGCACCAGCACCACTAGCAGTACCAGCAGCACCGGCACCACTAGCAGTACCAGCAGTACCAGCATCAGCACCAGCAGTACAGCACCAACAGCACTAGCAGTATCAGCAGAAGCAGTACCAGCACCAGGAGTTCGAGCACCAGCAGTACCAGGACTAGCAGCACCAGCACAAGCAGCACCAGAAGCACCAGCATCAACAGCGCCAACAGTACCGGCACCAGCAGTGCCAGCAGCACCAGCATCAACAGCACCAACAGTGCCAGCACCACCAGCATCAACAGCACCAGAAGTACCAGGACTAGCAGCACCAGCAATACCAGCACCAGCACAAGCAGAACATACAGTACCAGCACCAGCAGTACCAGCACCAGCACAAGCAGCACATACAGTACCAGCACCAGAAGCACCAGCAGTACCAGCACTAGCAGCACCAGTACAAGCAGCATCAGCATCAGCAGCACCAGTAGTACCAGCACCAGCAGTGCCAGCACCAGCAGTGCCAGCACTAGCAGCACCAGCACTAGCAGCACCAGCAGCACCAGCAATGCCAGCACCACCAGCATCAACAGCACCAGCAGTACCACCACCAGCAGTGCCAGCAACAGCAGTGCCACCACCAGCAGTGCCAGCACCAGCAGTGCCAGCATCAGCAGTGCCAGCACTAGCTGCATCAGCACTAGCAGCACCAGCACCACCAGCATCAACAGCACCAACAGTACCAGCACCAACAGTGGCAGCAACAGCAGTGCAGTACCAGCAGCTGTCGCAGCCAAAGTTGACCACCCTCCCACTCATCCCACCTGCACCTCCCACTCATCCCACCTGCACCTCCAACTCATCCCACCTGCGCTTCCCGCTCATCCCACCTGCACCTTCCTCTCATCCCACCTGCACCTCCCACTCATCCCACCTGCAACTCCCACTCATCCCACCTGCACATCCCACTCATCCCACCTGCACCTTCCTCTCATCCCACCTGCACCTCCCACTCATCCCACCTGCACCTCCCACTCATCCCACCTGCACCTTCCTCTCATCCCACCTGCACCTCCCACTCATCCCACCTGCACCTCCCATTCATCCCACCTGCACCTCCCACTCATCCCACCTGCACCTCCCACTCATCCCACCTGCACCTCCCACTCATCCCACCTGCACCTCCCACTCATCCCACCTGCACCTCCCACCTGCACCTCCCACTCATCCCACCTGCACCTCCCACTCATCTCACCTGCACCTTGCTCTCATCCCACCTGCACCTCCCACTCATCCCATCTGCGCCTCCCACTCATCCCACCTGCACCTTCCTCTCATCCCACCTGCACCTCCCACTCATCCCACCTGCACATTCCTCTCATCCCACCTGCACCTCCCACTCATCCCACCAGCACCTCCCACTCATCCCACCTGCACCTCCCACTCATCCCACCTGCACCTTCCTCTCATCCCACCTGCTCATCCCACTCATCCCACCTGCCCTTCCCACTCATCCCACCTGCACCTTCCTCTCATCCCACCTCCACCTTCCTCTCATCCCACCTGCACCTCCCACTCATCCCACCTGCGCCCCCTACTCAACCCACCTGCACCTCCCACTCATCCCATCTGCACCTCCCAATCATCCCACCTGCACCTTCCTCTCATCCCACCTGCACCTTCCTCTCATCCCACCTGCACCTCCTACTCATCCCACCTGCGCCCCCTACTCAACCCACCTGCACCTCCTACTCATCCAACCTGCACCTCCCACTCATCCCACCTGCACCTCCTACTCAACCCACCTGCACCTCCCACTCATCCCACCTGCACCTCCTACTCAACCCACCTGCACCTCCCACTCATCCCACCTGCACCTCCTACTCAACCCACCTGCACCTCCCACTCATCCCACCTGCACCTCCTACTCAACCCACCTGCACCTCCCACTCATCCCACCTGCACCTCCTACTCAACCCACCTGCACCTCCCACTCATCCCACCTGCACCTCCTACTCAACCCACCTGCACCTCCCACTTATCCCACCTGCACCTCCTACTCAACCCACCTGCACCTCCTACTCAACCCACCTGCACCTCCTACTCAACCCACCTGCACCTCCTACTCAACCCACCTGCACCTCCTACTCAACCCACCTGCACCTCCCACTCATCCCACCTGCACCTCCTACTCAACCCACCTGCACCTCCCACTTATCCCACCTGCACCTCCTACTCAACCCACCTGCACCTCCTACTCAACCCACCTGCACCTCCTACTCAACCCACCTGCACCTCCTACTCATCCCACCTGCACCTCCCACTCATCCCACCTGTGCCCCCTACTCAACCCACCTGCACCTCCTACTCAACCCACCTGCACCTCCCACTCATCCCACCTGCACCTCCTACTCAACCCACCTGCACCTCCTACTCAACCCACCTGCACCTCCCACTTATCCCACCTGCACCTCCTACTCAACCCACCTGCACCTCCTACTCAACCCACCTGCACCTCCTACTCAACCCACCTGCACCTCCTACTCATCCCACCTGCACCTCCCACTCATCCCACCTGTGCCCCCTACTCAACCCACCTACAACTCCTACTCAACCCACCTGCACCTCCTACTCAACCCACCTGCACCTCCCACTCGTCCCACCTGCACCTCCCACTCATCCCACGTGCACCTCCTACTCAACCCACCTGCACCTCCCACTCATCCCACCTGCACCTCCTACTCAACCCACCTGCACCTCCCACTGATCCCACCTGCACCTCCTACTCAACCCACCTACACCTCCTACTCAACCCACCTGCACCTCCCACTCATCCCACCTGCACCTCCCACTCATCCCACCTGCACCTCCTACTCAACCCACCTGCACCTCCCACTCATACCACCTGCACCTCCCACTCATCCCACCTGCACCTCCTACTCATCCCACCTGCACCTCCTACTCATCCCACCTGCACCTCCCACTCATCCCACCTGCACCTCCCACTCATCCCACCTGCACCTCCTACTCAACCCACCTGCACCTCCCACTCATCCCACCTGCACCTCCTACTCAACCCACCTGCACCTCCCACTCATACCACCTGCACCTCCTACTCAACCCACCTGCACCTCCCACTCATCCCACCTGCACCTCCTACTCAACCCACCTGCACCTCCCACTCATCCCACCTGCACCTCCCACTCATCCCACCTGCACCTCCCACTTATCCCACCTGCACCTCCTACTCAACCCACCTGCACCTCCCACTCATTCCACCTGCACCTCCCACTCATCCCACCTGCACCTCCCACTTATCCCACCTGCACCTCCTACTCAACCCACCTGCACCTCCCACTCATTCCACCTGCACCTTTCTCTTGAACAATGTCATCTTCAATACACTGTTAGACTTGGTTTTATCTGTCCATCTGATCTTTATTGTATTTCTTCTGGCTTCGCTGCGTCAAAGGCCTATGGCCTTTCAGAATCTGCTGGAACCTTTACATTCCGGCCATTTATTCATTTTTCCATGTAGAAAGGCTAGCATTATGTAGTACCAATAGTCCTTCAGAAGACGATTGGTATTAGGATTTAATATCAAGATCTTTTGTTTTCGGTTTACCCAGACTGGATTTAGTGGTATACATTTGTGATGTGTGAACTTATAGTTCACTTTTCTGAGACCAGTGGAACAGTTGAACACTGCCTCACCTCGCCACTACCAGTACAAGCTACAGCAGTACTTATGGTATTGCATCTCGGCAGTGATAATACGAACATGACACAGAGTCAAAAATCACATACAGTGGACCATAAAATGGACAAGATCATGAGAATCTGTAAGATTTTAGAAACTGAGCCCATTAGATATACACAAAGTTACAATTAGTAATCATTTTATCGCGAGAAGAAGAGTTTAAACTGCTCCTCAACTCAGGAACCGTAGCGATACAGACGAAGAAAAACCACCACCATATACGTGGTTGAAAGCAGTGTATTTGCCACTAAACTAGTTTAGCAGTATACTGACCCCACTCACTGCAGCAAATATCGAGCTGAAGGATGTAAGAACAGTTAAATTTGGATGAAAATGGCGCAGAAATAAAACACCCAGAGAGAGGCGTGAAGATAGAGAACTGCATTGGAGAACAAGTTATCTTGTCTAGGGACAAAATACAGCCTTGTCAGGATCACAAAAGTAAATATGTTAAGAAGTCACACAGTGCCTTACATATTTTAAATTTGGTCACTGTACAAGAAACTGTTCCCTTAAAAATGGCTGCAGTATCTGTACAAAACCACATTCGTATAGACAGCTAGAATTGAATTGTGTGGGGGGTGGGGAGGGCATACGGCAGCAGCAGCTGTCTGCGCTTGGAAGGGTAAACATTAGGCTTGAGTAAATGACCACTTCAAATAACTTTCAGAATGTCCCGTCACTCTTCAATATAACAAGTCACCAGCAACAGTGAACAGGTGTGAGCCAGAGCAACAAAACATGTATGAGACCAAGGTACACACAAGGACTCCAGTTGACCGCTCATACCGTAGCACCGACCAAATATCATGCCAAATGCGTCTTATCCAGCCTGGCTCACTTTCTGTAAATAGTTACCCATAATGCGATAAGGTCCGAGTCCTTGCTAGCAATAACAGCAACATTAGCAGTCGATGAAAAACATGTGGATAGTGAACAGACTACTAGAAGTCAATGTGCTCACTATCGTTGTACCAGATGAGTACAAACAACTAATCGCAAACTCAACAAAAAATATAAAACTAAGATACATTGGCACAAGAGTAGGAACACGTGATACAGAACCTTAAAACAAACTTGCGTTTTACAGAGGGAAGAAAGTGCTTCAGTGGATCTCCTTCCTGAATAACCAGTCACTAATCAGTCTCTCGAAGATAGGAATCTGGACGACAGATGTCTCCACCCACAAGGAAAATCATCTTTCGAAAGGGCACAAAACGGGTTTTAAATCACCTGGATACAAGTAGCAAACAACACTAAATCTGAATAAGTCACTGATGCAGAAGATCAAGAAAATAAATTGTTATCAGACGATGACATAAACTAATATTTGGGTTGTTTCACAAACAGTAAGAGAAACCAGTTTAAAACACTTGAAAAAAACCAGATCAGCAACAGTAAACACGTCTGAGACAGGACAATATAACACTTGAGTCCAACGTACAGACAAGGATTCCACTTGACTCCCACTTAAGAAACAAAGAAATAATCTTAACTAACACAGTACACCACTGGAACTAGCTAGAAGAAATGTAAATGTATTAAGTTCTGAAAATGGACATTACTATCGTGCAACTTAAAATATAAAACACTTCTTTAACAAGTGCCAACTTAATGACAGAAAAATTTATTACACAAACACTCCACACCGTCCTAACTAACTCTGCCTCTGTTATATTCTCCCTCGCTGGTATCAGATCAAGCATATTAAACCTTAAACCACACCCTACCCTGAAGCGCTGTATGACCCTTGTGGGTTTAGCGCTTAATATTGATAATAATAATCTTAAGTGTCTGCTAGAAACAGAATTATGCAACTACAACCCTGACATAATTATTCTTTAAGGAAACAGCGACCAGAATGAAATAACTGATTAAATTACAAGCGTATTTTACAGTGAAAATATCTAGAGGATAACACAGTGAGGTAGAGAGGTGGCGGTTTCTTAATTTACATACAGAAAATTTATTAGAGAAAGTAAAAGCCTGGCACGATTATGTAAGATTGTCACCACTACAGCTATATAAGCAGCAGACTTCAACGCTCATCACCCACTTCTGCTCAACTGCCGTAATTAATAAGTGGTCCATAAGAAGACAACTTTAATCCGTTATGAAAACTGACTTTTCAGGTCCCAGTCTTCAAAACTTGGAAGAACGAATACGCAAAAAAAAACGGACACTTCGCTCACCAATACAGATTGCGACTTATTTCAGTGTGGGAAAGGCAACTTACCAGTAAAAATACAACAACAAACCAACCCCCATCCTCGGAGTTTTTATAACGGCTAGACCGAATATACATAAAAGATATACTTGCCTACTGTAACGTCCTGAATAATGATTATATGATCCAGTTAGAAAATCAACCAACCAGACAATAACCAGTCTGTACGATTGCATAGCATAAACTATTAACCCCAACTCTAACAGCTCATTTGAAAAGATAATCCCGCATAAAAACCAACACGAGAAATAAAACACAAAATGGTGAAATACCAGACAGTAAACTGAAGATGGACATCAACCGAGGTTAGGTTAGGTAAGGTTTGTTAGGAAACAGGACAAGTGTTTCCTGACGCAGGTCTTTAGTCTTATGATGACCCACAGCTGGAGCTTTAGGTCATGTGACCGAGGCCTTCCACTGGCTTACCCCTCCATCACTTTACAAAAATAGGGTTAAGATTATAACCGTTAGATACTATTACAGAGCTCCCAACCTTCAGTCCTAAAAATAAAACCTGATAAAACAGGAACGAAGGTTCTAAGAAAACCATTTAATACCTTGTAATAATTTGACAAACGAAGTTGAAGCAGTTAGAAGAGCAGACAGATGACCCACAAGATCATGGCTGTGCTAGGAAAGAAATACTGTCTCGGAAGAACCGACAAGTTAATAATTGACACACTTGGACAACACTTGGGAATTTTTATTTTGGAAATGTTTAGTCACCCAGTGGCTTCTTCAGTCCAATACAGAGAAGAAGGGTGGGAGACGAGGCTGAGGGACTGATTACCTCAAACTCCTCCTCATCTTCCACCGTTCTTCAACATTCTGGACTGAAAAATCCACCAGCTGGCAAAGTATTTCAAGGATAAAGATTCCTAAGTGTTGCCCAAGTGTATCACTTATCAAGAATACTTCAGACCCTAAAGTTGGGTTAAAGTATACACAGTCAGCACATATACACTGAGAGGAACACTACTATCAGTATACATAGAAAGTATTCACATCTAAAGCAATATTTGAAAGAATTATCCTGGAATACAAAGCTACAATGAAGAGACATAAACAAGCGTTACGAGGAGCTCCACGAAATGTATGAAAATGATACCAAACAATTTACAGTGGTCCCCCGCTTTTCGTAGTTCCCGGCAATCGTAAAATTCGATAATCATAGAGGTATTTTCGTATAAACATGGACTCGCTTTTCATAGGTTGACTCACGAGTCGTAGTTCGTCCGGGACGCGTACCCACGGCGTGAGCCAGGGTGGCAGCCAGTCTGACATTGTTTACCAGTGAGCGAAGGTCCCCTCACGTGATCCAGCAAAATATTTCATAATATTCCATTTATTTTAGTGCTTGCAAGTACTAAATAAGCTACCATGGCTCCAAAGAAAGCTCCTAGTGCCAAGCCTGTGGTAAAGAAGGTGAGAAATACGATTGAATTTAAGAAAACAATCATTGAACAATATGAAAGTGGTACAAGTGTGGCCGAACTGTCCAGGATGTATAAGAAACCCTACACAACCTTACGTTCCATAGTGGCCAAGAAAAATGAAATAAAGGATGCTGTTGTTGCAAAGGGAGTAACTATGCTGACAAAAATGAGATCACCAGTACTGGAAGAGGTTGAGAAGTTATTATTGGTGTGGATAAATGAGAAACAATTAGCAGGAGATACTCTTATGACTTCGTTTATTTGTGAAAAGGCTAGGCAGTTGCATGAAGATTTGGTAAAGAAATTGCCTGCAAATAGTGGTGAAGTGAGTGAATTTAAGGCCAGCAAAGGCTGGTTTGAGAGATTTAAGAACCGTACTGGCATACACAGTGTGGTAAGGCATGGTGAGGCTGCCAGTTCGGACCACAAGGCGGCTGAAAAATATGTGCATGAATTCCAGGAGTACATAGAGGCTGAAGGACTGAAACCTGAACAAGTGTTCAATTGTGACGAAACAGGCCTCTTTTGGAAGAAAATCCCAAAGAGGACCTTCATTACACAAGAGGAAAAGGCAATGCCAGGACACAAGCCCATGAAAGACAGGCTGACGCTAATGTTCTGTGCTAATGCTAGTGGGGATTTCAAAGTGAAGCCATTACTAGTGTACCATTCTGAAAATCCCAGAGTGTTCAGGAAAAACAATGTTATGAAGGGTAAATTATGTGTGTTTTGGAAATCTAATAGTAAGGCATTGGTCACGAGGGAAATTTTCGTCGAGTGGTTCAATGAAGTGTTTGGCTCTAGTGTGAAGTAGTATCTCCTGGAAAAGAAATTGGATCTCAAGTGCCTGCTAGTAATGGACAATGCACCTGGTCATCCTCCAAACTTGGATGACCCAATTTTCGAGGAGTTTGGGTTCATCACAGTAAAGTTCTTGCCCCCGAATACCACTCCTCTCCTCCAACCCATGGACCAGCAGGTTATTGCAAACTTTAAAAAACTCTACACAAAAGCAATGTTTCACAGGTGCTTGACTGTGACCACAGACACTCACTTGACCCTAAGGGAATTTTGGAGAGAACACTTCAGCATCCTCCACTGCATAACCCTTATAGGTATGGCTTGGGAGGGAGTGACTACCAGGACTTTGAACTCTGCCTGGAGAAAATTGTGGCCAGATTGTGTCGACAAGAGGGATTTTGAAGAATTTGGGACTGACCCTAATGAGCCTATGTCTGTTGTAAAATCAATTGTGGCACTGGGGAGTTCCATGGGGTTGGATGTGAGTTTGGAGGATGTGGAAGAATTGGTGGAAGACCACAATGAAGAGCTCACCACTGAGGAGCTGCAAGAGCTTCAGCAGGAAGAGCAACACATCGCAGCTCAGAATCTTGCTGCAGAGGAGGAGGAAGAGAGATGGAAGAAGGTGCCTTCTTCAGAAATTAATGAGATTTTTACTATGTGGGGTAAGATGGAAAGCTTTATGGAGAAACATCACCCTAACAAGGTTGTTGCAAGACAGGTTGGCAACATGTACAGTGACAAAGTCTTGGGCCATTTTAGGGAAGTGTTAAAGAGACGCCAGAAACAGAGCTCTCTCCACAGTTATTTTGTGAGACAGGACTCCAGTGACTCTCAAGGTGGTCCTAGTGGCATTAAGAAACAGAGAAGAGAAGCAACCCCAGAAAAGCAAATGGTACCTGAGGTGTTGATGGAAGGGGATTCCCCTTCCAAACTATAAACAATCCACTCTCTCTCCTCCTCCAGTCTCCCATACACTAAGAAGAATCTCTAATAAAGGTAAGTGTTATGCTGTTAATGTTTCATTCATCATTTCCCATTGTATTGTTTATGTACTACATGCATATTTCATGTAAAAAATTTTTGTTTTAATACTTCTGGGTGTCAGGAACGGATTAATTGTATTTACATTATTTCTTATGGGGAAAATTGATTCGTAAATCGTAAATTTCGTTTATAGTAACGGCTCCAGGAACGGATTAATTACGAACAACGAGGGACCACTGTATTCCAAGAAAGAAATCAGCGAAAAAAAAAATATAATGGTTTTAACGGAAGGTGCTGGAAAAGCATGATAAAGTCAGGACTCTGTACCAATATATGAAAAGTGCCAACCCGGGGACATACGAGAGTATATCAAGCTAGACAATAATATACAGAGGTTGAAGAGGACAGAAATCCTTACAAGAAAGTTTTTGGGTAAGAATAAAACAAGTTAAATATTTTGTTGAAGTTGTAAAAAATAATTGTGAAAGATAGGCTACAAGGAATTAATGAAGACAGAATCACAAATCTAGAAGAGGAGTGTGTGATACTAAACATTAAACCCCTGAGTATGTAGAGTAACACGATGGACATTGTAAATATAACACATTAATGAATAAACATATTTTCTGTGTGGCAACTGGTTGTATTATAACAGAGGCTCTTTGTATTGCAACCCACTATTGTAAATACAAAATCTCAATGTACTGTTTGCAAAGACATAAAATAAATAACTGATAAAAGGATCCATGCAAAATTTCAACTGTATCAATATGAATTATATGAGACGTGAGGTGACCTAAGACGCTATCCATTTGGACCAATAAAATATACAATTACTTCAAGATGTGTGTTTATTCAAAATATATTATTTCCTATCCATCCATGTACTAATTCTTTTATTGAGCATTATAATCTATTAACCAGTTAAATGAAAGGTAAATATATATGTTCTATAAAACTTACCCGAAAAAAACCTTAGAATCTCCATTTTGTTGAGATATTAACCTTTTCGGCAGGTTTCTTCACTATTATTGCCCAGACACCCAAATAAAAATCATTATATGCAGTTGTACTCTTGTTTATTTACACTTCATATAGATTCTCGTATCCAGTTGAAAATCATAATTCTTTTTTTTTGTACCTATTCTTTTTTCTTTGATAAACTGTTATGTACGAGGCTTTCCAAAACAGTGAATCATACTGTAGATTGTCACTTGGTGGATGTTCTTCTAGTACCCGAAAAACACAAGAGATCTCATACCAAGATGATGTCACACAGGCCTAAATATGCAGCAGTTGGGTATCTTTATGGATGGAGTTTCGCCTACACAGTAGGCTTCTTCAGTCAAATGCAGAGACAGCAGGTATGGTAGTGAAATGAAGATGATGTAATCAGTCCATCAGCCTTGGAGAAATAGCATTCGAGGTGGTGAGTCCCTCAGCTTGGAGAAGAGTTCAGCTCCATAGTCTAGAACACATCGTTCCTGATCACAGAGATGAACTCCTTCCCAGGCTGAGGGACTGACCACCTCAAATACTATTTCTCCAAGGTTGATGGACTGATTACATCATCATCATTTCACTACTACACCTGCTGCCTGTGTATTTGACCGAAGAAGTCTACTGTGTAGGTGAAACATTTCAACAATAAAGTCACCCAACTGTTGCACATGTATCTTAATCTTCAACTTGTCGGTATTTTGTTCCATTTTCAACATGGATCCATTCTGAAATATTAGTATTATAGAGAAAACAGAGGGACTGTAATGCTGTTACTACTCTATATCTGTTGAGGTTTATATTTTGGTTACTCAGTATATCCAGAGAACAACAAAGCTCCAGAGGTCTCCCGTAACTCACTTTCTGTTATGTTATAATCTTTCCTGCTGGGTATCTAAATATGTTTTATGAAAACAGCAAAAAAAAACCCAGTGGAAGTCACTATGTCTGAATTTCTGAGGTTATCCTATATAATTTACACTATGTATGATAACTGCACTTATGTGTACCTGTGCTTAAATAAACTTACTAAAAATTTCAGCGAATGAAACTAATAGGTTACAGCTCATACCTCATCACTAAATGCTTTGTTATTTAACTGAGGAACTGATATAAAAATGAGAACTGCATGACTCACGAAATCGTTATGACACAATTGCAAACAAACCATACCACGGGTGGGGTTAGAATTCGCGGATCAGAGTTTAAAAACTCCAGACCGACGCTCAGTGGCTAACTTGACGGTCTGGAGTTTTGAGACTCTCTGATCGCGGGTTCTAACCCCACCCGTGGTATACTTTATGAGAACTGTATTTTGTAATATTTCTCCGAATATCTTTTGCTGTACTGAACAGCGTCCCATATATAGAACACACACACACAAATATAACACAGATTATGTAATATATTTACCTGGAGTTTACCTGGAGAGAGTTTCGGGGGTCAACGCCCCCGCGGCCCGGTCTGTGACCAGGCCTCCTGGTGGATCAGCGCCTGATCAACCAGGCTGTTGCTGCTGGCTGCACGCAAACCAACGTACGAGCCACAGCCCGGCTGATCAGGAACTGACTTTAGTTGCTTGTCCAGTGCCAGCTTGAAGACTGCCAGGGGTCTGTTGGTAATCCCCCTTATGTGTGCTGGGAGGCAGTTGAACAGTCTCGGGCCCCTGACACTTATTGTATGGTCTCTTAACGTGCTAGTGACACCCCTGCTTTTCATTGGGGGGATGGTGCATCGTCTGCCAAGTCTTTTGCTTTCGTAGTGAGTGATTTTCGTGTGCAAGTTTGGTACTAGTCCCTCTAGGATTTTCCAGGTGTATATAATCATGTATCTCTCCCTCCTGCGTTCCAGGGAGTACAGGTTTAGAAACCTCAAGCGCTCCCAGTAATTGAGGTGTTTTATCTCCGTTATGCGCGCCGTGAAAGTTCTCTGTACATTTTCTAGGTCGGCAATTTCACCTGCCTTGAAAGGTGCTGTTAGAGTGCAGCAATATTCCAGCCTAGATAGAACAAGTGACCTGAAGAGTGTCATCATGGGCTTGGCCTCCCTAGTTTTGAAGGTTCTCATTATCCATCCTGTCATTTTTCTAGCAGATGCGATTGATACAATGTTATGGTCCTTGAAGGTGAGATCCTCCGACATAATCACTCCTAGGTCTTTGACGTTGGTGTTTCGCTCTATTTTGTGGCCAGAATTTGTTTTGTACTCTGATGAAGATTTAATTTCCTCATGTTTACCATATCTGAGTAATTGAAATTTCTCATCGTTGAACTTCATATTGTTTTCTGCAGCCCACTGAAAGATTTGGTTGATGTCCGCCTGGAGCCTTTCAGTGTCTGCAATGGAAGACACTGTCATGCAGATTCGGGTGTCATCTGCAAAGGAAGACACGGTGCTGTGGCTGACATCCTTGTCTATGTCGGATATGAGGATGAGGAACAAGATGGGAGCTAGTACTGTGCCTTGTGGGACAGAGCTTTTCACCGTAGCTGCCTCGGACTTTACTCTGTTGACGACTACTCTCTGTGTTCTGTTAGTGAGGAAATTATAGATCCATCGACCGACTTTTCCTGTTATTCCTTTAGCGCGCATTTTGTGCGCTATTACGCCATGGTCACACTTGTCGAAGGCTTTTGCAAAGTCTGTATATATTACATCTGCATTCTTTTTGTCTTCTAGTGCATTTAGGACCTTGTCGTAGTGATCCAGTAGTTGAGACAGACAGGAGCGACCTGTTCTAAACCCATGTTGCCCTGGGTTGTGTAACTGATGGGTTTCTAGATGGGTGGTGATCTTGCTTCTTAGGACCCTTTCAAAGATTTTTATGATATGGGATGTTAGTGCTATTGGTCTGTAGTTCTTTGCTGTTGCTTTACTGCCCCCTTTGTGGAGTGGGGCTATGTCTGTTGTTTTTAGTAACTGAGGGACGACCCCCGTGTCCATGCTCCCTCTCCATAGGATGGAAAAGGCTCGTGATAGGGGCTTCTTGCAGTTCTTGATGAACACAGAGTTCCATGAGTCTGGCCCTGGGGCAGAGTGCATGGGCATGTCATTTATCGCCTGTTCGAAGTCATTTGGCGTCAGGATAACATCGGATAGGCTTGTGTTAGTCAAATTTTGTGGCTCTCTCATAAAAAATTCATTTTGGTCTTCGACTCTCAGTCTGGTTAGCGGCTTGCTAAAAACTGAGTCATATTGGGACTTGAGTAGCTCACTCATTTCCTTGCTGTCATCTGTGTAGGACCCATCTTGTTTAAGTAGGGGCCCAATACTGGACGTTGTTCTCGATTTTGATTTGGCATAGGAGAAGAAATACTTTGGGTTTCTTTCGATTTCATTTATGGCTTTTAGTTCTTCCCGCGATTCCTGACTCCTAAAGGATTCTTTTAGCTTAAGTTCGATGCTTGCTATTTCTCTGACCAGTGTCTCCCTGCGCATTTCAGATATATTGACCTCTTTTAGCCGCTCTGTTATTCTTTTCCGTCGCCTGTAAAGGGAGCGCCTGTCTCTTTCTATTTTACATCTACTCCTCCTTTTTCTTAGAGGAATAAGCCTTGTGCATACATCGAGTGCCACCGAGTTAATCTGTTCTAGGCATAAGTTTGGGTCTGTGTTGCTTAGTATATCTTCCCAGCTTATATCGGTTAGGACTTGGTTTACTTGGTCCCACTTTATGTTTTTGTTATTGAAGTTGAATTTGGTGAATGCTCCCTCGTGACTAGTCTCATTTTGTCGGTCTGGGGCTCCATGCATACATGTCTGAACCTCAATTATGTTGTGATCTGAGTATATTGTTTTTGATATGGTGACATTTCTTATCAGATCATCATTGTTAGTGAAGATGAGGTCTAGTGTATTCTCCAGTCTTGTAGGCTCTATTATTTGCTGGTTTAAATTGAATTTTGTGCAGAGATTTAAAAGCTCGTGTGAGTGTGAGTTTTCATCAGAGCTGCCTCCTGGTGTTATTACTGCAACAATATTATTTGCTATATTCCTCCATTTTAGGTGCCTTAAGTTGAAATCCCCCAGGAGCAAGATGTTGGGTGCAGGAGCTGGAAGATTTTCCAGACAGTGGTCAATTTTTAACAGCTGTTCCTGGAATTGCTGGGATGTTGCATCCGGAGGCTTGTAGACTACCACAATGACTAGGTTTTGGTTCTCGACCTTTACTGCTAAAACTTCCACTACGTCATTTGAGGCATTAAGCAGTTCTGTGCAAACAAGTGACTCTGCAATGTACAGGCCAACCCCCCCCTTTTGCCTGTTCACTCTGTCACATCTGTATAGGTTGTAACCTGGGATCCATACTTCGTTGTCCAAGTGATCCTTTATGTGGGTCTCAGTGAAAGCCGCGAACATTGCCTTTGCCTCTGCAAGCAGTCCACGGATGAAAGGTATTTTGTTGTTTGTAGCTGGCTTTAGACCCTGTATATTTGCAAAGAAGAATGTTATCGGTCTGGTGGTATTGTTGGTACTGGGGGGGGATTTTTTTTCCGGCATTAGTATCTGTATCTGTTGGTTTGGAGTGGAGGCCATCGACTGTGGTTCCACTCCAGGAATGACTGGATTTGGTGTACGATTTCTGCCATTTCCTGCCAGTTTTTTTTCCTTCCTGGCACTAAAAAACCTCTCCCTCTTGAGTGGCTGTGGCTACCCAGGTTTTCCCATGGCCTGGATGTTTTGTATCTTTTTGTCCCCTTTAGATGGTATGCCTGGCAATTTAAGTTATAGCACAGTCTTTCCTGTACTGAAGAGGTACACATTTCAGGGTGAAAAAGCTTACAGGAAGGGAGTTTGCATTTTCCTGTTTTCATATGGGCATGGCATTTTCTAGGGTGGTCATAGTTGCATGTCCCATCTGTTTTTCCAGATTTCCCATGCCAGCAGATACCAAGTGCATAGTATGTGCACAGGCTTGGTTTCCGCTTGCCTTGGGTTTCTGTGACTGTATTCCCTGTTGGTGCATGTTTCCCTGTCTTACTTCTATCCTCCCTAGCACCAACAATGGAGCTCCCACCAGTTGTTTTTGGTAATTTATCCTCACTATTGCTATTGGAGTCCTCTTGTTTGCTATTTCCTGCGGTATTTCTAGTTTGCAATATTGGTTTTATCTTATCTTTGACTACACTTGTTTCCCTACTATGGCTCCTGTCCCCTATGAGATCATTTATATGTATTCCTTCCTGCGTATAATTCCCGACTACCTGGACAATATCTCCAGCTTCACCATTTCTGTCTCCCAGGACAGTATCTCCAGCTTCACCATTTCTGTCTCCCAGGACAGCACCTCCAGCTTCACCATTACTGTCTCCCAGGACAGTATCTCCAGCTTCACCATTTCTGTCTCCCAGGACAGCACCTCCAGCTTCACCATTTCTGTCTCCCAGGACAGTATCTCCAGCTTCACCATTTCTGTCTCCCAGGACAGCACCTCCAGCTTCACCATTACTGTCTCCCAGGACAGCACCTCCAGCTTCACCATTACTGTCTCCCAGGACAGCACCTCCAGCTTCACCATTACTGTCTCCCAGGACAGCACTATCAGCCCCACATTTACTGACTACCAGGACATCACCTCCAGCCTTACAGTTTATGACTACATGGCCAGTATCAAGGGCAGTACCATTCAGCCCAGACATTTTATGTTCCCATCTGTTGTAGAAAGCTTCCAGGTTTTCTATGAAAGCAGCTTTGATGTTGTCCTCTTTTAATACCCTTGTGATTTTAGTCCACAGATTTTCCTCATTTGAGCATACCCAAAAACACTTCTCTGTTTTAATACTGCTTGTAGCTAGTTCTGGGATATCTGCACAAGGGGCGTGACACCAATTTCCACAAAAATGACAATTTATCCATGTGGAAGCCCGTTTGTTTGACTGACCACAGACTACACAGGGCTTCATAATGATTTGAATGGTTGATTTACTGCAAATTCTACTAGCAACCTCTTGAAAATTCTATTAATAACCTTAAATGAAGCTCTAGCTATTTGTATTTCTGTTTCTAACTCTTTTTGTATATTGGACAGCTTACCGTCACGTTCCTGATTTTTAATGTTTGTGTTTATAGGGCGCCTACAACCCCATCCGTTTACAGTCTGCTTTATTGTCCAACGAAACTGTTTGAAACCAGTCCCGGGTTCGGACCAGTCAAGGGTTCGGACCAGGCAAGGGTTCGGGCCAGACGATCTGCTCTGATCAGTGGGTCACTTATTTAAAACATACTGGTCGGTGATTTGAGCTAACACATGAAGGATCTACTGGAAATTATCTACCCGAGTAATATGTGATTTGACTGATAAGTTTTGCACATAATATTGCCTCTATTGTGCTCTTAGACACCTTTTGCATATAGTTGTGGGTCAATAACAGTTTTTTTTTTTAGTATAATATCGATGTTATATTCACTGAGTCTTAGACCTGTGTTGCTTTGATGTTATAATGAATGCAAATATTTTTTAAATGTTTACCGTAAAAAATATAAAAGAAAACTTAGGTGAAACAAAGAAAATTAATTGACTAATATTTAAAAAAATTAAGATTTTTTTTTTTTTTTTTGCATTTATTTTTATTATGTCGTATATTTGGGAAACAGAAGACAGCATTATTCCCGAGGTTTTGAAGAA
Organism: Cherax quadricarinatus; assembly: GCF_038502225.1. Taxonomy (NCBI): domain Eukaryota; kingdom Metazoa; phylum Arthropoda; class Malacostraca; order Decapoda; family Parastacidae; genus Cherax; species Cherax quadricarinatus. Next base: position 283,146 of record NC_091372.1, on the reverse strand, counting down.
AAATGTATTGAACATTTACAAAAATAAGGTAATGGAAACAGGCGAGATCGCGCCATGAATCCTTAATCAAATTGAAGTCGAATTCAATTACCATCTCAGGACAATCTTTGGAATATTACCACAAAAGAGCAATCTGGCAGACAAATGAAAAAAAATGGCATTAAAAACATGGAGAAGGACGGTCCCTCGGACAGCAGGTCTCCCTCGCTAACCTGCAGTGTTGTGGAATTACTGCAGAAAAGAACCATAACAATGGAACATCTGGATAGCAAAGAAAATGCAAATTGTTCGTTTTTTTGATTAACATCTTTCTGTATCTCATGTATATTAAGCTTCCACGATAATTATATATCATTCAAGAACGAAACGGATTGGCGGAATGCATTAAAAAAACTTTTTGATTGAATTCCTCAAGAAATAAGTGACTTTTTTATGGATTATCCTAGAAAATTTACATTATGGATGATAATTATACTTGTGTACCTGTGTCTAAATAAAGTTACGTCCTCACGAAACACAGGAGGCATGAGAGGTAAATATTACAGTGGATGAGAGACTTCCTATCTGAAAGTAAAGTTCGAGCCATAATATAAGAAAAAAAAAACGTCATGGTTGGGAACTGTCACTAGTGGGGTGCCACAAGGATCGTTGCTTCCTCCGAACAAATTAAAAGCTATACGAAATAAAGGCACAGAACCGTGACAGGGACAATACACAAATAATCAGCACACAGAAGACTATAAAACTTTCTCATTACATTGTCAAATGTTCCAAACCTCATAACACTCGTGACTTGACCTGATCTTAAATCATCATCTCGCTGTTTCAGTATTTTCTTTGATTTCCCTAGGTGGGTTCTGTGCTATGGGATTGTGTCCCGCTGGGTGGGTTTCTGTCCCACCCTTGTGGGTTATTAGCTCTCCTGCAGTGTTCCTCTTGTTCTTAGACTACCTCTACTATAATTACTATTACTACTACTGCTACTACTACTACTACTACTGCTACTATCTCTTTGCTAAGTCTCCACCCTCTTCCCTTTTGTGACAGAGACACTAGTGCAGCAAATGGGTATCTTCATTCTGGAAAAGTTTTCAGAATCAAGATACAAGTGTCGCATTTATCAACTTGTGGATTTTCAGGATCATTTATTCACTCCCTTATTTCACTACAACTCCTACCTTCTTATTGTCACATCTACTACTGTTACTCTACTTTCACCATCACTACCACTTTAACACTATTCCTCCCCTCGTTACACCACTCCTATCTCCGCCCCATCGTATATATTCTGGTTACCCTTCCTTCGTGCTTGTGTGTGACTAGTTAATGGTCCAAGTCGGATCGAAACGTCGTCATAAGTTTGTCTCCTATGTGCGGGTTATTTGTGTAACAACTATGATATGGTGTCACTTGATGTAAAAATTCTATACAATATAAAGAATAAATATGTATCCTACAAATGAGTTAAGATGAATGATGAAAATTATTGTGGATGAATATATTAGAAAAGAATAAAAGTGTAAGAAGGCCACATAAAGAGCATAAATTGAAGAATAAAGCAAAAAAAGGGGCTAGGTTAGGTAAGGTTTGTCAGGAAACAGGACAAGTGTTTCCTGACGCTGGTCTTAGTCATATGATGACCCACAGCTGGAGCTTTTGGTCATCTGACCGAGGCCTTCCACCGGCTTACCCATCCAACCCTTTAAAAATTTTTAATGATATTAATTATACAGGAATCACCAATTATAAAAGATTTCACTAGAACAATAGCAGCTTCAGAATTTCTATATAAGAGACCGTAGGGATAACAATCTTCAAGACTTGTCTTGAGACTTCCGTATTAGTATTATAAGTAATATCATTAAGAGGTTGATAGAAATTACTGGAGGCAGAAGCCTACCCTTGATGCCGCCGCTACACCGAGAACACAGCAGTTAAATAATACCACACTACTATGGGGTGCATAATAAACATACTAAACTAACTAACTAAAAACTACTACAACACACTCACTAACTTCAAAATAACGTTCACATATGTAAAATAAAAATAAATATGGACATGCAAGAAAGAAGTGTATATATGTATATATATATATATATATATATATATATATATATATATATATATATATATATATATATATATATATATATATATCTTTGAAAAAGAGGGAACTTAATAGTCATATTCAACTAGCAGAAGAAGAGGCTTATTAAGTTGTAAAGAATAAAAGCTGATGGATGCTTGAAGGATATTTTGCGGAAGGACAGAACAATAGGATGGATCAGAGGATGAGGTTGTAAGCTTAAGCAAAAATTATAATAGGCTAAATACAGAAAACGGGACACCATGAGCTGAGCTGATGTCTGCCCTGTTAGTTACAACACGTCATTACAAACAGGTAATAGTATCTGTCTTTCTCACACACACACACGAGCTGTGACTCAACCCCTGCAACTACACACAGGTGAGTACACACAGCATGTGTTCCAGTATGGAACCCACACCTAGTCAGGCATATCAAGAAATTGGAGAGAGTGCAGAGGTTAGCAACAAGACTAGTCCCAGAGAGGTTAAGGGAGCTCATTCTGATGACTAGGAGGACTAGGGGATAGGGATATGACAACTACGTACAAAATACTAATAGGAAATGACAGGGTGAACCGTGACAGAATATTTCAAAGGTAGTATGAAGGAAGTGGACACAGCTGTTGAAAACTCAGATGAGTCAGAGGGATGCTAGGAAGTATTTCTTCACCCTTAGAGTTGTCAGGAAGTGGAATAATCTGGAGTGAAGTGGTATAGGATGAATCCATACATAGCTATGAGAAGAGGTACGATATGACTTGAAACCGAGAGAGTGGACCTAGTAGCGACCAGCAAAGAGGAGGGGCCAGAAGCTGTGAGTCGACCCCTGCAACAACATATAGGTGAGCAAGCACACACACACACACACACACACACACACACACACACACACACACACACACACACACACACACACACACACACACACACACGTACGTACGTAAGTTTAACACTTATAACTGTAAAAAAAATCACTACATTAGTGATAACGGAGCTCTGGCACCCACCTATTGTGGAGGTTTGTCGACAATCCTACTACTCACTGCTGACTGCAAATTTATCAGATGTAAAACATTACAAAATTATATATGTGTATCCTCAAAATAGCTTTCCAGAATTAGTATGATTTCAGAAGTTACTCAATTCACATAAAAATATTTCAACTTATATTTTTCATTTCGTCCGTATCTATATTTTTAAAAAATTTAACATTTTTGTGGAAAAAATGAAATCCGGTATTTCAAAGAGACTTTTAGCAGGGGAAACCTTTATTATAAGAGGTTTCAACCATAATGGGGCTATATTTTACGAGGCTTCAGCCTCCTCTGTGAGTGAAACCTTGAAATAAAGTCCCACTGTGGGTAAAAACCACGTAAAATAAAGTCCCACTGTGGGTAAAAACCACGTAAAATAAAGTCCCACTGTGGGTAAAAACCACGTAAAATAAAGTCCCACTGTGGGTAAAAACCACGTAAAATAAAGTCCCACTGTGGGTAAAGCCACGTAAAATAAAGTCCCACTGTGGGTAAAGCCACGTAAAATAAAGTCCCACTGTGGGTAAAGCCACGTAAAATAAAGTTCCACTGTGGGTAAAGCCATGTAAAATAAAGTCCCACTGTGGGTAAAGCCACGTAAAATAAAGTCCCACTGTGGGTAAAAACCACGTAAAATAAAGTCCCACTGTGGGTAAAGCCACGTAAAATAAAGTTCCACTGTGGGTAAAGCCACGTAAAATAAAGTCCCACTGTGGGTGAAACCATGTATAACGAAGCCCCATTATGGGTGAAACCTCGTAAAATTAAAGTCACATGATAAATGAAACCTCGTAAAGTAAGTCCCACTGTGAAGAAGAAAAAGGCACAACACCGTGACTAGAACACTGCACAAACAACCCAGACACAGGAGACGCAACCTGATTACGACGTTTTGGTCCGACATGAACTATTCACAGGTCATACTTGTAAATGGTCCAAGTCGGACTGAAACATCGTCATCAGCTTCTCTGTCCAATATGTGCGGGTTTACGTAAAGTCCCACTGTGGATGAAACCTACAATAAAGCCTCATAGTGGGTGGAACCTCACGTAATGAAGCCCCACTATTGGTGAGAGTTATATAACAAAGATTTTCCTTGCTTGAAAGTGTCACTGAAATTACTACTTATCGGTTAAAACCATTGCTTTCTAGTATTTATTTGTTGCAGAAGTTGCGAGGCTTACTGCACGAGTATTGCAGAGGAGGCGTTGTTGCCACCAGCCAAAACTCTGCTCTTATAAACAACAGCACCAGCTCTTGGGCCAGTGCTGTTATAAACAACAGCACCAGCTCTTGGGCCAGTGCTGTTATAAACAACAGCACCAGCTCTTGGGCCAGTGCTGTTATAAACAACAGCACCAGCTCTTGGGCCAGTGCTGTTATAAACAACAGCACCAGCTCTTGGGCCAGTGCTGTTATAAACAACAGCACCAGCTCTTGGGCCAGTGCTGTTATAAACAACAGCACCAGCTCTTGGGCCAGTGCTGTTATAAACAACAGCACCAGCTCTTGGGCCAGTGCTGTTATAAACAACAGCACCAGCTCTTGGGCCAGTGCTGTTATAAACAACAGCACCAGCTCTTGGGCCAGTGCTGTTATAAACAACAGCACCAGCTCTTGGGCCAGTGCTGTTATAAACAACAGCACCAGCTCTTGGGCCAGTGCTGTTATATACAACAGCACCAGCTCTTGGGCCAGTGCTGTTATAAACAACAGCACCAGCTCTTGGGCCAGTGCTGTTATAAACAACAGCACCAGCTCTTGGGCCAGTGCTGTTATAAACAACAGCACCAGCTCTTGGGCCAGTGCTGTTATAAACAACAGCACCAGCTCTTGGGCCAGTGCTGTTATAAACAACAGCACCAGCTCTTGGGCCAGTGCTGTTATATACAACAGCACCAGCTCTTGGGCCAGTGCTGTTATAAACAACAGCACCAGCTCTTGGGCCAGTGCTGTTATATACAACAGCACCAGCTCTTGGGCCAGTGCTGTTATAAACAACAGCACCAGCTCTTGGGCCAGTGCTGTTATAAACAACAGCACCAGCTCTTGGGCCAGTGCTGTTATAAACAATAGCACCAGCTCTTGGGCCAGTGCTGTTATAAACAACAGCACCAGCTCTTGGACCAGTGCTGTTATAAACAACAGCACCAGCTCTTGGGCCAGTGCTGTTATAAACAACAGCACCAGCTCTTGGGCCAGTGCTGTTATATACAACAGCACCAGCTCTTGGGCCAGTGCTGTTATAAACAACAGCACCAGCTCTTGGGCCAGTGCTGTTATAAACAACAGCACCAGCTCTTGGGCCAGTGCTGTTATATACAACAGCACCAGTTCCAGTGTTGTTATATACACCAGCTCCAGTGTTGTTATATACAACAGCAGCTCCAGTGCTGTTATATACAACAGCACCAGCTCCACTGTTGTTATATACAACAACACCAGCTCCAGTGCTGTTATATACAACAGCAGCTCCAGTGCTGTTATATACAACAGCAGCTCCAGTGCTGTTATATACAACAGCACCAGCTCCAGTGCTGTTATATACAACAGCACCAGCTCCAGTGCTGTTATATACAACAACACCAGCTCCAGTGCTGTTATATACAACAGCACCAGCTCCAGTGCTGTTATATACAACAACACCAGCTCCAGTGCTGTTATATACAACAGCACCAGCTCCAGTGCTGTTATATACAACAACACCAGCTCCAGTGCTGTTATATACAACAGCACCAGCTCCAGTGCTGTTATATACAACAACACCAGCTCCAGAGCTGTTATATACAACAGCACCAGCTCCAGTGCTGTTATATACAACAGCACCAACTCCAGAGCTGTTATATACAACAGCACCAACTCCAGAGCTGTTATATACAGCAACACCAGCTCTAGTTCCAGCTGATCCATTACCTCAACACATCCACAACGCCTCGATAATCCATTTCCTGTATAAATATCCAACTTCGCCTTGATAAACATATGTATATGCTTCCCAATAGGCTATATATGACTGTTCCAAAACCTCTATAATTAATTTCCGCCTTTAATATCAAACTTATATATATATATATATATATATATATATATATATATATATATATATATATATATATATATATATATATATATATATATATATATATATATATATATATATATATATATATATATATTTCTTTTTAATAGGCTGTCTATGACTATTCCAAAACCTCAATAATTCTTTTTCTGTTTTAATATCAAACCTTGACTTGATCAACATGTATATACCTACTCGCAGGCTATATATTACTAACATTCCAGCACTTGTGGACAATGTGGCTTAGATTCACAATGTAAATCAACGAAACATTTAAAGAAAAATCCAACAATAATATAAAAAACATGTTATGGAGGTTACAAATGTAGATGATGGTACAAGTAATGAATGTGTGTAGGCTGGTGGTGGGGTGGTAGGTGGATTAGTGAATGGACAGACGCACAGGGTAACGGTTATGTCTTGTTTCTTGGCTGGCCAACACAGTTATCACTGTGCACTCCAAGTTACAAGATGGCAGCACTCAATGATCTAATATCTGAATGGAAGAAATCGAGTCAACTAGTAAAAAATTAAGCAATATGGCATAGGAATAATAAAAACCAGTATTCTAGAAAACTAATTGTCTAACTATATACACAGGTTTAAAGTCTCTGGTATCAAGATTTTTTTTTCTAAAAGGGCAATAACATCTCCAGTCTCAAAGTTCTTTTAAAAACTTGGAAAAACAACAAGCAAAGTTCCCCCCGCCAGGAGCATGGATAGCTAGGTATCACAAGGTGAATGTGCACTGTAAGAGTGTCTGGTGGTGGTGGGGGCTTGTACCCCCACTGTTTGGCATCTGCTCCTCTACCACACTGTCTCACACTGGCCCCCCTCACTGCACCACACACACTAATTGTTTTATAAGCTCATCCCGGGAGCGGTGCCCCCCCATTTCTATAAAATAGTTGTGGGGAATGACGGTAAGCATGGTGTGTGGACACTACACAACGTGTTGTTGAGTCAATCCATGCAATACTTGGGGCCGCGCAGGAGTGTGGTTGTGTGGCAGAACTTTTGATGTTCCCGGCTGAGGGTCGTTTAGGCTGTCGGGGGTGAAGGCTGTGGTGGCGTGGGGCCCCTGGCCCCCACTCGCAGGGCACAGCGAGGTCCCAGAGCCCTGCCGCAGCCCTCTGGAGGGTAGGATACCCGCTGCAGGCCCCGCTAGCGCATGAGGATTAATATGATGGAGAGTATGGAGATGGTGGGAGGATGTTGTATCTGTAGTGGACCCCTCACTGAGGACGCGGCCATATCTTGGCCAGCCACACCCTGAGATTACTGCCAGCACCAGCGACACCACACCACATGCACAGCCACACAGCTGCAACACCACCCACACACTATTACTTCCAAGGCTACACAAAAATTTGTCAACAAAAATTATGAAGTTAGACAAAAGAGAAGACTGGATATTTAAAAAAGTGATTAGAAAAGCAACGTTATCAGTATCTCTAACTTACCATTTATGCTGGTGAAAAGGACTCATTGGAATCCAATCTGACAAGTACAGGATTAAGCTATTATATTACCTATAATAACAGGATTAAGGTGTTATATAGCCAATCAAAATATGTATCGAGGAGGACTAAAATGTATTCAAATATATGGTTTCAGATTAGAAAATATTACTAAAAATTCTACTGGCATTAACTGCAAACATTCAAAAAAGCCTAATATGAGGCATATAGAGATCTAATATACGAATAATAGCTAAATAGTGGTTTAAATAACATTAGGGACCACACTAGTGTTTACTGTTGGATTTCAGATTTTTACCTGAGGAAACCCTTTGATACAAGGGATTAGAGGAAGCCTCCTCTTCCTCGAATCAACCTTAATTATCTCCCATTCACCCAGGAGCTGTATGACCCCTCGAGGTTTAACGCTTCCTCATGAACATAACTGAGTAGGAGGACAGGGAGGGTGAAGAGAGAGGCAAACAATAAGAGATAATAACTTACCGATGTAGTTAGCAACTGCTGTTTTGTCCACGCTGGGATCCAGGGATACGTAGTGTGGTACAAGTGTAGGAGGTGCAGCAGCAGTGACGCTGATACCAGGTAACACACGCACACGAACACATATATCACTGTTACCTGCAACACATGTACATGTATTAGTATTCCAATATCTGCAGGTGTCTTGTAAATCTCATGTTGACTGCTTGACCAACTGGAACTGATGGCAACCCGTTGCCAGCATGCAACATAATGAGCCTTTAGACTCAAATTTGATGAATTAATGAATAGTTTCCACTCATCAGGATTACTCACTAACATCTTCAACGAGGAGATTGCACTGTGCAATCTTGAGCCCAGGAGTTTGACCTTACTCTCTGATATTTATGAATCTCTGATAAGGTCGTTAAAGTCATTTTGAGTTATGTGCAGTTTAGATGTCAAGTTATGAATATATTCTGGATCTTGTGGGGTTGAAGACTCGCAGGTTTCTAAAGTACCATTATCATTCTCGTCCTCTGACTCAAGAGAGAACAGAATGATTTTTGGGGACTCGGGAATGCATAGTTCTATGTCGGGAGGTACCAGGCATATATAGAGGTTATCCACAAAAACACTCCCTGATTTCCAACATGTATAACAGTATAACATGTAACTATACTGTAATAATCTTTCAAAGTTAGTAGCTTCAGATGCAGGAGTTCATTCAGTTTCATGTGGTATAGGGTAGCATTAAAGGCAGTCAATGTGCGCCGCTCTGGTTGCTGGGTAAACATCGATGTGATAGTCCACTTCGGTCCAGACGCTCTGCAGCATATCTGGTGTTATGACAACTGCTTACATAGAATTATCATACATAGCAGCATATGTGTAGAGAACCTAGGATAACCCAGAAAAGTCAGACAGAGTGACTTATTTCCATTGGGGTCCTTTAAATTTCCATTGGGGTTCTTTTATTTCCATTGGGGTCCATTGGTGGTACGTAAACTGTGCTCTTCAAGTACCCCTAAAGAAAAAAGTCACAAACAGTTAGGTCTGGTGACCTCTGCAAGTGGCCTGCGAGGTCACTGGACCTAACTGTGACTTCTTTCTTTGGGGGTACGTGAAGAGCACAGTTTACGTGCTCTTTACAACACTTCCTGAAGATATTGAATATCTTGTTCATCTTTTTCTGCAGTCGAGTCGTAAAAGGTTTTGCTGTTGTACATATGTAGCATTTCGAGAGTATACTGAAAGTTTTGGCAACACATATTGTTATTTTTTTGAACGGATTTTTACAATTGAATCCTACAGCTTAATTTGCATCCTGCTTCTGTATTTAGTTTTGATAGATGTTACATAAGAAAAAATTCGCTAAGCGTTACTTGGTGGCACAATAAGGCAAGATAGGGCATAATTCGACAATTCTATAAAATTATTGTGTTTGGATACTGTTGCCAAAATTCTAAAGCTCCCTTAGGGGTTCCATCTTGTTTAAAGTTCTCTTCTTTATTCCAGGCAACAAGTATAATTTTTCTGTATTGGTCTTCGACTACATTAACATCGTTTATAAAGTGGAAAAATGGCACATCAGAAAGTTTTCCCTTTTCTGTTTGATTTAGAATAACAATAGGAATTAAAAGTGACAGACTTTTAAATATATTAGCTGACTCAGGGAGCCGTTTGTTCACTTGATTCAGTGATTACTAAGCTTGGCTTGCCACCTAAATTTCAAAGACTTTATTATATTCTTGTTCCCTATTAGGAGAAGTGCTATACCTGATCAAGTACGTCCTGTTTTCTTGATCAAATTTAATTCCAAAGTCTACATTTTCTACTATTTTGCATGTTCCATCTTCGTTGTACAGCCTGTGATAAAGACTGTGTGCGCAGTTCTTCGGCAAGATCGTAAGGATCAACACAGGTTTGCTGCAACAAAACATTAAGCTTTTAACATGACTCAAGAAATCGTAATGACACGATTGCAATCGTGTCATTACGATTTCTTGAGTCATGTTGACGGCAGTGAAGGGACTTGAGCTAGAGTTCGTCACGGCCACGCTAGCTGGAGATTCGTCTGTAAAAACTTGCATTTGTGGTCACAGAGGTGCCTGTGCTAACTTTCCTATGGTGTAGAAATATACCTAGTTGGATGAATCTTATTGTGGCTAGCTGGTCTAGTGGCTAACGCGACGGGCTGGAGTTTTGAGACTCTGTGACCGCGGGTTCAATCCCAGCCGGGGGTATGGTTTATTAAGCTTTTCAAACTCCTCACCAATGGGAGAAACAAATACAAAGTAAAAATAATCCATCCTATCTCGTAATATCTTTTATCAACGTTGTCTTATACCTTGTATCCTGACCTCAGATTGTTCACAGCAGGTGAAGTGGGCAATTAATTCTTCCCAATTTATCAGTATATTATACAAGATTTACCTCTCACTAACCACCTTGTCTTGGACAATTTCATAAATGGAAGGGATGCATCTCGTTCCTGGTCATCTTCCAATGTTGGATTCATCACTTTAAAAAGAGCCTCAAAATCTTCTCTTCTCACGTTGCTATTTGAAAACCACGAAGGAATTTCAGTCACAATGAATCCAGCATTGGATGGCAGCAGGAATTACATTTTCTATAAATGCAAAACATTTGGCTGTGTGCAGTTTAATGCCGCCAAGACAGGACTCGCAGCAACGGTTTTAAGCTGGAAAAATCAGATTCAAGAAGGATATAGGAAAGCACTGGTTTGGTAATAGAGTTGTGGATGAGTGGAACAAATTCTCGAGTACAGTTATAGAGGCTAAAACGTTGTGTAGTTTTAAAAATAAGTTAGATAAATACATGAGTGGGTGTGGGTGGGTGTGAGTTGGACTTGACTAGCTTGTGCTGCTAGGTCAGATGCCGTGCTCCTTCCTTAAGTGAATATGACCTGACCTGACTAGGTTAGGGGATTGGCTTAAGCCGGTAGAAGACTTGGACCTGCCTCGCATGGGCCAGTAGGCCTGTTGCAGTGTTTCTTCTTTCTTATATTCTAAGATCTACTGCACAAGTTGAGGAATGACATGTTATTGCAAGGCTAAGTTCCATTTCTGCTTGCTTTTTTCTGGTCACTGATGGACGATTTAATAACTTTATTTCGAGTTGTTTTATTTAGAGTTGTTTGGTCTTTGATTTTTCATGAACAGATATAAAGTTTTGGCAGTATTTTAGTTTTACAATACATGCAATATGTAGATGACTGGTTCAAAGAACCGTCACGTTGTTAAATTAGACACATGTGCAACCCAAGAGTTGCACATGTTTCTAATTTATCAACATGTCGGTTCTCTGAACCATTCCTCTACAATCCTGTCAGACACTGCAACTTCTTGGGATCTTAATACTTGGGAATTCTTCGCTTACCTAACCCTTGGGCACCACCTACTTCCACATTGAACATACGTGACACCACCTATGACTGCTGCACCTCTCCTGCCTACGGTTTATAAGCTGCTTCTCCGCTGATATGCCGTATTCTATTCAAGATTGATGGACTGACCACATCGACTCAAGGTTGAGGGACTGATTACCTCATTCTCCTCCTGTTCTTCAAGATTCTCCTTTGTATGGACTGATGAAGCCACTGTGTGGCGAAACGTTTCCTCAATAAGATACCCAAGAGTTGCACATGTGTCTAGTTTAACCACATGCAATATGCATGTCGCTCATCATCAGAACATTTCGCCCACAAATATATTACTTCCCACTATTTTTTATATTTTCTTTCACCTTTATCATCACTTTTGTACTTATGTATTTTGGCTTAGAAAGACACGTAAGTAAACACTATGACATTTTAGAAAACGTTTCGGTCCTGAGACTTTGATCACTTGTAACATACAGAGGTAGAAAGACAGTATATATATATATATATATATATATATATATATATATATATATATATATATATATATATATATATATATATATATATATATATATATATATTAAGGTAGTAGGTTGGTAAACAGCAACCACCCAGGGAGGTACTACCGTCCTGCCAAGTGAGTGTAAAACGGAAGCCTGTAATTGTTTTACATGATGGTAGGATTGCTGGTGTCCATTTTGTCTGTCTCATAAACATGCAAGATTTCAGGTATGTCTTGCTACTTCTACTTACACTTAGGTCACACTACACATACATGTACAAGCATGTATATACACACCCCTCTGGGTTTTCTAATATTTTCTTACTAGTTCTTGTTCTTTATTTTCTCTTACCTCCATGGGGAAGTGGAACAGAATTCTTCCTCCGTAAGCCATGCGTGTTGTAAGAGGCAACTAAAATGCCGGGAGCAAGGGGCTAGTAACCTCTTCTCCTGTATATATTACTAAATGTAAAAGGAGAAACTTTCGTTTTTCCTTTTGGGCCACCCCGCCTCGGTGGGATACGGCCGGTGTGTTGAAAGAAAAAAAAGATATATATATATATATATATATATATATATATATATATATATATATATATATATATATATATATATATATATATATATATATAATATATATATATATATATATATATATTAGAAGTTGTTGAATTAGACACATGTGCAACTCTTGGGTATCTTTATTGAGGCAACGTTTCGCCACATAGTGGCTTCATCAGTCCATACAAAGGAGAAACTTGAAGAACAGGAGGAGAATGAGGTAATCAGTCCCTCAGCCTTGAGTCGATGTGGTCAGTCCATCAATCTTAAATAAAGTGATCAAGGTCCCAGGACTGAAACGTTTTAGAAATAAATGGTATAAAATACCGACACAATGGAAATATAAACACATATGCAGTATAATGTGATCCTTTATTGACAACGTTTCGCCCACACAGTGGGCTTTATCAAGTCACAAACAGATCTGATACTGATCTGTTTGTGACTTGAAAAAGTCCACTGTGTGGGCGAAACGTTGTCAATAAAGGATCGCATTATACTGCTTATGTGTTGTAATAAAGTTGGTAGAATTACCGACAATATGTAAAGTAAAAGGACACAAGTGCAACTAATGTGACATTTATTGTGGCAACGTTTCACTCTCCAGGAGCTTTATCAAGCCACCGGTGGCTTGATAAAGCTCCTGGAGAGCGAAACGTTGCCACAATAAATGTCACATTAGTTGCACTTGTGTCCTTTTACTTTACATACTGCTTATGTGTTTATATTTCCCCCGAAACGTTTTCTAATAAATATCAAAGTGTTTGCTTACGTGTCTTTCTAAACCAACCTTATAAACCAAGGTTTGTACCACTTATGCATTTTAAACGGCTTGAAATTAAAACAAAATATCTCAGTTCAGAAAATTAAGAAATAATAAATTATAATCGTACAAATATTAATTTATGACAATAAATATAAATCTGGTAAATGGAAAATAACAAAAATATAAGCAAGGTAAAAATCTAGTTTATAAACGATGTTAAGAAATTATTCAATAATTATGCTAAAAATCATTAATAATCATTGATAAGGACCTGCCTCGTATGGGCCAGTAGGCCTTCTGCAGTGTTCCTACATTCTTATGTTCTTACGATACTGAACTTATTACGGGTAAAGTTTATCAGCACAGATCACTAAATGTTGATATCAAGCAACGTAACAACACTTGCAACACAAAGTCTACGACGTAACTAACTAGAGACATCAAAACAGACATGGACCCAAGCCTGTATGGATGTTGCGTACGTGTTTTATAGCAGTACAAAACAAAGCTGCGGCGTGTTTAGTGGTATTTATCAACAGAACTAGATCAAGTTTATAGTAGCGAGTGGGAGCTTTGTGTACTTGTTTTATACAAGTATAGAACGAAGCTCAAGCATGTTTGGTGTTAACATTAAAATGGTATAAAATACCGACAGGTTGTTAGGTAAGACACATATGCAACAGTTAGGTATCTTTATTTCGAAACGTTTCGCCTACACAGTAGGCTTCTTCAGTCGAGTACAGAAAAGTTAATAGAAGCAGAAGATACTTGAAGACGATGTAATCAGTCCATCACCCTTGAAGTTTTGAGGTGGTCAGTCCCTCAGTCTGGAGAAGAGTATTGTTCCATAGTCTGAAACAATATGGAGTTGAAGTGACAGGATGGAGCCTTATATAGCGCCAGGAGGTGAGATGTAGGCCACTAGTAGAGGCAAGAATGAACATCAAAATGGTATACAATACCGACAGGTTGGTAGGTAAGACACTAGTGTTGAATGGTTTGAAAAACCGACAAGTTGAAGATTGAGACACTTATGCAGCATATGGGAATCTTTATTCAGGAAACTGATGAAGCCACTGTGTGGCGAAACGTTTCCTGAATAAAGATTCCCATATGCTGCATAAGTGTCTCAATCTTCATCTAGGTAAGACACAAAGGCAACAGTTAGGCATCTTTATTCCGAAACGTTTCGCCTACACAGTAGGCTTCTTCAGTCGAATACAGAAAGTTCCTGACTATGGAACTGAACTTCTCCAGGCTGAGGGACTGACAACCTCAAATTCTACGACTTCAAGGGTGATGGACTGATTACATCGTCTTCACATCTCTACTGTTCCTGCCTACTTTCTGTATTCGACTGAAGAAGCCTACTGTGTAGGCGAAACGTTTCGGAATAAAGTTGCCTAACTGTTGCCTTTGTGTCTTACAGAGGCAAGAATGTTGTCGTTGGAAGGTCAGGTCCCTCTCAGATCCAGCCATTCTCACTAGTAGAAGTTGACAAAGTTGATTTCAGGTCTGTACCAAGATACCCTTGTGTTGTAGTGTCTGACAGATTGAACATTGGAATGGTGATGGTGATGGACTGATTACATCGGCATAGTTCTAGCTGCTCAGTCAAATTATGTTCCAAATAGGGAAATCAGATCAAACAAAAATGATCCTAAATGGATGAACAATAGATTAAAATATCTGATTGGTCAAAAGAGAGGCATATATAGGCAAATCAAAAGAGGAGAGGGGCAATTAAGAAATCGATATATTCAGTTAAAGAGAGAAATAAAAAAGGGAATTAGAAAAGCAAAAAGAGATTATGAGGTTAAAGTTGCAAAAGAATCGAAGACTAACCCAAAAGGATTCTTTCAGGTATACAGAAGTAAGATCAGGGACAAGATAGGCCCACTCAAAAGTTCCTCGGGTCAGCTCACTGACAGTGATAAGGAAATGTGTAGAATTTTTAACACATACTTCCTCTCAGTTTTTACACAGGAGGATACCAGCGATATTCCAGTAATGATAAATTATGTAGAACAGGACGATAATAAACTGTGCACTATTAGGGTCACAAGTGACATGGTCCTTAGGCAAATAGATAAATTAAAACCTAACAAATCCCCAGGCCCTGATGAACTGTATGCAAGGGTTCTAAAGGAATGTAAAGAGGAGCTTAGCACACCTTTGGCTAATCTTTTCAACATATCACTACAAACTGGCATGGTGCCAGATAAGTGGAAAATGGCAAATGTGATATCTATTTTCAAAACAGGTGACAGGTCCTTAGCTTCGAACTATAGACCAATAAGCCTAACCTCCATAGTGGGAAAATTTATGGAATCAATAATTGCCGAGGCAGTTCGTAGCCATCTTGAAAAGCATAAATTAATCAACGAATCTCAGCATGGTTTTACAAAGGGGCGTTCCTGCCTTACGAATTTATTAACTTTTTTCACTAAGGTATTTGAGGAGGTAGATCATGGTAATGAATATGATATTGTGTATATGGACTTCAGTAAGGCTTTTGACAGGGTCCCACATCAGAGACTATTGAGGAAAATTAAAGCACATGGAATAGGAGGGGAAATTTTTTCCTGGATAGAGGCATGGTTGACAAATAGGCAGCAGAGAGTTTGCATAAATGGGGAGAAATCAGAGTGGGGAAGCGTCACGAGCGGTGTTCCACAGGGGTCAGTGTTGGGCCCCCTGCTGTTCACAATCTACATAAACGACATAGATGAGGGCATAAAGAGCGACATCGGCAAGTTTGCCGATGACACCAAAATAGGCCGTCGAATTCATTCTGACGAGGACATTCGAGCACTCCAGGAAGATTTGAATAGACTGATGCAGTGGTCGGAGAAGTGGCAGATGCAGTTTAATATAGACAAATACAAAGTTCTAAATGTTGGACAGGACAATAACCATGCCACATATAAACTAAATAATGTAGATCTTAATATTACGGATTGCGAAAAAGATTTAGGAGTTCTGGTTAGCAGTAATCTGAAACCAAGACAACAGTGCATAAGTGTTCGCAATAAAGCTAATAGAATCCTTGGCTTCATATCAAGAAGCATAAATAATAGGAGTCCTCAGGTTGTTCTTCAACTCTATACATCCTTGGTTAGGCCTCATTTAGATTATGCTGCACAGTTTTGGTCACCGTATTACAGAATGGATATAAATTCTCTGGAAAATGTACAAAGGAGGATGACAAAGATGATCCCATGTATCAGAAACCTTCCCTATGAGGATAGACTAAGGGCCCTGAAACTGCACTCTCTAGAAAGACGTAGAATTAGGGGGGATATGATTGAGGTGTATAAATGGAAGACAGGAATAAATAAAGGGGATGTAAATAGTGTGCTGAAAATATCTAGCCTAGACAGGACTCGCAGCAATGGTTTTAAGTTGGAAAAATTCAGATTCAGGAAGGATATAGGAAAGTACTGGTTTGGTAATAGAGTTGTGGATGAGTGGAACAAACTCCCAAGTACCGTTATAGAGGCCAGAACGTTGTGTAGCTTTAAAAATAGGTTGGATAAATACATGAGTAGATGTGGGTGGGTGTGAGTTAGACCTGATAGCTTGTGCTAACAGGTCGGTTGCCGTTTTCCTCCCTTAAGTCAATGTGACCTGACCTGACTAGGTTGGGTGCATTGGCTTAAGCCGGTAGGAGACTTGGACCTGCCTCGCATGGGCCAGTAGGCCTTCTGCAGTGTTCCTTCGTTCTTATGTTCTTATGTTCTTATGTTCAAGTATCTTCTGCTTCTATCAACTTTTCTGTACTCGACTGAAGAAGCCTACTGTGTAGGCGAAACGTTTCGAAATAAAGATACCTAACTGTTGCATATGGGTCTTACCTAACAACATGTTTGGTGTTACTAAGGGAATCACAATAAACTATAAGCCAGCTACCAAAGGGTCATTTTGACATCGTCAAACAAACATTTTCAGTAGGAGTCAAATTTTTATGACGAGGCGACACCACCAACCAAACACCTCGTAAAGGGGTACCAACAGCTAGCTTGACACCACCAACCAAACACCTCGTAAAGGGGTACCAACAGCTAGCTTGACACCACCAACCAAACACCTCGTAAAGGGGTACCAACAGCTAGCTTGACACCACCAACCAAACACCTCGTAAAGGGGTACCAACAGCTAGCTTGACACCACCAACCAAACACCTCGTAAAGGGGTACCAACAGCTAGCTTGACACCACCAACCAAACACCTCGTAAAGGGGTACCAACAGCTAGCCTGACACCACCAACCAAACACCTCGTAAAGGGGTACCAACAGCTAGCTCGACAATGTGATAACAATATTAAACTAAGAAAATAACGCTTATGATTCGAAATATTTGTAAAAATGGCCAAATTAGTAGCCACATTTTCATAAATGGCCAGACTGATTTTTTTTTCATGGCCACTGAGTTAAAGGCCAATTTCAAAAATTTGGCCATGAAATGGCCAATCTGGCAACCCTCTTTAGTTTAGTGTTTCTGCGCGATGTTTGTAACACATGAGTGGGGGAGGTATGGCTGGGGTTGAAGTGTGTATCACTAAGATAAGATAAGATAAGATTTCGTTCGGATTTTTAACCCCGGAGGGTTAGCCACCCAGGATAACCCAAGAAAATCAGTGCGTCATCGAGGACTGTCTAACTTATTTCCATTGGGGTCCTCAATCTTGTCCCCCAGGATGCGACCCACACCAGTCGTCTAACACCCAGGTACCTATTTGCTGCTAGGTGAACAGGACAATAGGTGTAAGGAAACGTGTCGAAATGTTTCCACCCGCCGGGAATCGAACCCGGGCCCTCCGTGTGTGAAGCGGGAGCTTTAGCCACCAGGCCACCGGGCCACTACTGGGGTAGATGTCAGGATAATGTTGGCAGGGAAGGGTGGGAGGTTAGAGATAGTGTTGGGACTCGCCTAGTTGTGGTTGTGGGGTCGATTCACAGCTCCTGGCCCCGCCTCTTCAACTGGCCGCTACCCAGTCACTCTTCCCGCTCCTCTTCTGGGAAGGTGATGCTGGCACTGAGTAGGGTCAGCTGGGAAAGTGGTTGAGGTTGCAGCTTGAGGCATTCCTAGAGGCTAAATGAGCCATCCTCCTCCTGGCTCCTCATCTGCTGCTCTACTCCGTGCCTGACGGATTTTTACGTACTCAGCTATTTCATCTCTGTTACTATTCTGTACAGAACCAGATATACACAATTGTATTGCCTTGTAGTTTTTGGGTATGCTGTCTGTTGCAGGATCCTGTCCTGAGACATATGTGATCAAAAGGTTAGTTTGATCAGGCTTTGTCTGCCGTAGGAGAAACTCTATCTTCTCTCTTATTTCCTCTTGAAGAGAGTGGAAGTTGAGGTAATCAATCCCCCAGGCTTGGTAGGTGTTAAAACTGGAGACTGTGGAGAATAAGGTAATCAGTCCCCTCAGCCTTGAAGCAGGTGCTAAGTAACTTACCTCTTTAAGGGGGTTCCTTGATGTGGTGAAGAGGTTTTCAGTCTGAGAAATCGAATCTTTTGACCTTCCTCCGATCAACCCTAATTACCCACCCACTCCTCCCTTCCCTGCCCCATCCTTCCCTTCCCCATCCCTCCTTCTTTCCTCATCACCCCCTTCCTTTCCTGCTTTTAGCCTTTGTGGTTCTTCCCTCAGGAATTCTAGCTTCTAGGCTTGGAAAAGAATTACGTTATCCATCCTATTCCATTGAGGTCCTTGGTGATGGTGTTTGCCATGGAATCTGGATCATCTGGTGATATCCCGATTCTCCCTTCCCCCCTGGAGTTCCTGGGGGTGGCTTAGGGTGTCTTTCAGGTGACGGGTGTATCTCTGGAGGCTGCCTGTCGGTTCCGGGAGTAAGTGGTTGAGAGTGGTCCAACGAGGTGGCTCCGTGGATGTGAGGTTACTATTCTGGAATGCTGGTTTACCAGCATGAAGGGTAGGGTAGGGCACAGGTTCCTTGCTGCATCTGCACTGCTGGCTGCACTGTGGGCCCTCTTGGGCAAGGGGGATATACAATCCCTTTCATTCCTCCTGGGAGCTAGCTAAGCCTTCACATCCCCCCTCACCCCCTTTTTTTTAAATAAATAAAAAAGGGGAAACTTATCATGGAGACCCATACCCATGATTTACCCCTCTCAGACCCTTTCCTGCAGCACCCCCTACAGACCCTGCCACGCCTTCGGACCTCTCTTTCAACTCAGTGCCTTCTCTGTGTTTCTGCTATCTCCTCTGATACTGCAGTTTTGTCTGCCCATTAACACACTTCTGACCTCCATGCGGCTTTGACTATGATCCTAGCTTTTCCACTTACAGTGCGTCGATTTTTGGATAGTGTACAAGACTCAGGATGACCCACCTGTAGTCTTCCGCTCAAATGACCTCGACCTGTCACTGATGAATCCAACCTTAGTTTCCTCTCACGCTTGTAAGAAACGTCCAACTAAGCAATTCCTCCCCTTACTCTCTATGTTTCAGAGTCCTTGGACAGAATTCTTTATGCTCCAACCAGCTTCTACTACTGACTACCTTTCCGAAATTCCAAACACAGCATCAGCAAGGCACTATTTGCCATGTTGGGCACAACATTTCTTTCCGCGTTCTTAAGAGAGGCACATGCATTGTCACAGTACAAAATGCAGAGCAGGCACATAATCTTTCATTTCTTGATGTTGCTGACAACACATTGGTTACGATTTGCAAGCACATCTACCTTAATTCTTGCTGTGGATCTGTTGTCCTTCCACATACGATTGTACAGCGCGACTCTATCGTGTGTATGAAGACATTCTGGAGCAACTCGATCTCCAGAATCTCCCAATCATTAAAGCTGACACATATTTCCCAACCGCGGTTGGAGGCGCTATCCTTGCAATATAGCGAGGCTAACTTTTGGCAGCCATGAGCGGTCATCATGTGTTTACATAGCCGGACAATGCCTACAAGTGCTGCAGGTGATCCCTAGAAAATGCTGGTGCTTTGGCCACCCGGCAAAACATTGCAGGTCAGAGGAAGAATGCCCTGTCTGTGGTGTTCCTGACCATAGCCACCCTCCCTCCTGCCTTAATTAACTGCAAAACGGCATACCCCATCACCCTTGCCAGTCCCTCGGCCTGGAGAAGTTCAGTTCTATTATCTCTGACCAATTTTCTTATAGAGAAAGGGAGATACGTTGTCTTAAAGAGATAGAGGGTTTCTGGCAGTTTCGCATATCCGGCTCCAAGTTAGACTCTCATGGCACACCCGCCCTATTCTCACCACTGACCAATTTTCTTATAGAGAAAGGGAGATACGTTGTCTTAAAGAGATAGAGGGTTTCTCTTACACCAAGGCAGTTTCGCATATCCGGCTCCAAGTTAGACTCTCATGACTCTCTTATTCCATGGTTGCTAGACGGGCCCAGAACTCTGTGCCTCTTACTTTCGCAGTCAACTCTGTGTCCAACCCTTTTATGGTCCTGGACTCTGAGGTTCCAGCCTCAGCATCTCTTACTGTTCCTACTTTTTCACCTTCCCACTCATATGTTTCATCGTCTCAGCTCCCCCTCTAATCTAAATCAACGCCACATATCCCTTCTTCTCCCAAGTCTACATCTTCATTTACATCCAAATCTCCTTCAACCCCAAACCACATGACATTCCCAAACGTTATTTTCTCCCTATCTCTCGCCTGGCCCTCCGGAAATTTCTGCCTGCCTAAACACCTCTACTCCTTCTTTGCTGTCTTCTGTTGTCTCTCCACTTTATACCCAAAGTACATCTTCTCTCTCCACTACCATGCTCTCTCTGCCTTCTTTCCATCTGAATTTATTGAAGCCATTTCCACGTTTATCGAGGAGACAACACCTTTTTTGGACATTGGTCCACCACCCCGCCACTTCCCATTCTCACTTTCCGCGCATTTCTTCATGCTGTCCCAATAATTCATTCCTTACAAGTTTCCCATAGCTTCTGCATGTTGACTTTACTGACCCTCCTGGTCTGCAAACTGCAAAATGTTATTGTTATGCTCCATTAAGCGATCATGGCTCATTTACAGTGGAATATTCGAGGCCTCAGGAGTAATCGAGGTGAGCTTCAGGTGTCACTCTCCCAGTTTTCGTGTTTGTGTGTATTTGCAAGAACTAAAATTGAGCTCCACCGTTTTCCTTCCTATTTCGGGCTATGTCTTATTACATTCATCGGATCCTTTCCCCAATGGGACTTTTAATGAAGGTTCACTTTTCGTGTGCTACAGTATACCACATTCTCATGTCTCTGTACATACCTCGCTGCATTACACTACAGCCAGCATCTTGGATGAGTGGTATACAAACTGCTCCTTCTCGGCCAATATCTATTCTGGATGTGGCATTTCTGATTTCTTCCCTACCTCCTCCTCTCCTCTTCTTTGGAGATTTTATGCTCATCATTTCTTCTCGGGAGGATCTCACTGTGACTCTCGTGGTGATCAGTTAGAGTGAAACTCTCTCTTGCATAAATCTCTCGATCTGCTCCTCCTCAACTGCACTCTAATTTACCTGGTCTGTGCTCCCTGATTTACATGACAGCGATCATTTTCCTACCCTACTTCTCGTACATATTCTCGACCTACTTGCAGCCCATATTGGCAGTCTGAATGGGCGAGTTGGGCCATTTACTCAAGTCAAACTGTATTTAGTGAAGAACCCTTTTCTTTGTCCTCAACTGCTGAGCTATTGCACCTACCTTCTGTCCTCGGTTTTAACCGCCGCCTCTAATACAATCCCTCAAACCTCAGGTAGACACTCTCAAAAATACCTGCCTTGGTGGTTTAATACTTGTACTTGTGCAGTGCGTTTGAAAAATGCTGCACAGAACCGATATCATTACAATAGGAGCACAGAGTGACTCCTTGATTTTAAGTGGCGAGGGCTTTTGCACAATGTGTCATCTGAAAGGCTAAGTGAACTTTTTGGAGGGATTATTGCCTACCAGGTCCGTGGCTTGTAGGCAAAGCTCTTCCTTCACACACTGAGGGTCCGTGGTTCGATTCCTGGCAAGGCTGGAAACATTGGGCGTGTTTCCTTACACCTGTTGTCCTTGTTCACCCATCAGTAAAATGGGTACCTGGGTGTTAGTCGGCTGGTGTGGGTCGCATCCTGGGACAATACTGACCTAATTTGCACGAAATGCTCAGCATAACAAGTGGCTTTCTATATAGTAGTATGTTATTGATGTCAGCTATGGTCTGTATACCATGTACATGTTCTCCAGGTTTTGTTCTTTGTGCTTCCCATCATAATTCAGCTTTGAAGTCAGTTGCGCGCGTGTGTGTGTGTGTACTCACCTATTGTACCCTCACCTAGTTGAGGTTGCACGGGCCGAGTCCAAGCTCCTGGCCCTGCCTCTTCACTGGTCGCCACTGGGTCACTATCCCTGAACCGTGAGCTTTATCATACCTCTACTTAAAGCTATGTATGGATCCTGCCTCCACTACATCGCTTCCCAAACTATTCCACTTCCTGACTACTCTGTGGCTGAACAAATACTTCCTAACATCCCTGTGATTCATCTGTGTCTTCAACTTCCAACTGTGTCCCCTTGTTGCTGTGTTCCATCTCTGGAACATCCTGTCTTTGTCCACCTTGTCAATTCCTCTCAGTATTTTGTATGCCGTTATCATGTCCCTCTTATCTCTCCTGTCCTCCAATGCCGTCAGGTCGATTTCCCTTAACCTCTCCTCGTAAGACATACCTCTTAGCTCTGGGACTAGTATTGTTGCAAACCTTTGCACTTTCTCTAGTTTCTTTACGTGCTTGGCTAGGTGTGGGTTCCAAACTGGTGTCGCATACTCCAATATGGGCCTAACGTACACGGTGTACAGGGTCCTGAACGATTCTTTATTAAGATGTCAGAATGCTGTTCTGAGGTTTGTTGGCGCCCATATGCTGCAGCAGTTATTTGGTTGATGTGCGCTTTAGGAGATGTGCCTGGTGTTATACTCACCCAAAGATATTTTTCCTTGAGTGAGGTTTGTAGTCTCTGGTCCCCTAGACTGTATTCCGTCTGCGGTCTTCTTTGCCCTCCCCCAATCTTCATGACTTCGCACTTGGTGGGGTTGAACTCCAGGAGCCAATTGCTGGACCAGGTCTGCAGCCTGTCTAGATCCCTTTGTAGTTCTGCCTGGTCTTCGATCGAATGAATTCTTCTCATCAACTTCACGTCATCTGCAAACAGGGACGCATCGGAGTCTATTCCTTCCATCATGGCGTTCACAAATACCAGAAACACCACTAGTCCTAGGACTGACCCCTGTGGGACCCCGCTGGTCACAGGTGCCCACTCTGACACCTCGCCACGTACCATGACTCGCTGCTGTCTTCCTGACAAATATTCCCTGATCCATTGTAGTGCCTTCCCTGTTATCCCTGCTTGGTCCTCCAGTTTTTGCACTAATCTCTTGTGTGGAACTGTATCAAACGCCTTCTTGCAGTCCAAGAAAATGCAATCCACCCACCCCTCTCTCTCTTGTCTTACTGCTGTCACCTTGTTATAGAACTCCAGTAGGTTTGTGACACAGGATTTCCCATTCCTGAAACCATGTTGGCTGCTGTTGATGAGATCATTCCTTTCTAGGTGTTCCACCACTCTTCTCCTGATAATCTTCTCCATGACTTTGCATACTATACATGTCAGTGACACTGGTCTGTAGTTTAGTGCTTCATGTCTGTCTCCTTTTTTAAAGATTGGGACTACATTTGCTGTCCTCCATGCCTCAGGCAATCTCCCTGTTTCGATAGATGTATTGAATATTGTTGTTAGGGGTACACATAGCACCTCTGCTCCCTCTCTCAGGACCCATGGAGAGATGTTATCCGGCCTCATTGCCTTTGAGGTATCTAGCTCACTCAGAAGCCTCTTCACTTCTTCCTCGGTTGTGTGTACTGTGTCCAGCACTTGGGGCTCCGTCTTTCTGGAGCCCCTTCTGTCTCCTCTGTGAACACTTCTTTGAATCTCTTGTTGAGTTCCTCACATACTTCATGGTCATTTCTTGCTGTCTCTCCTCCTTCCTTCCTTAGCCTGGTTACCTGGTCCTTGACTGTTGTTTTCCTCCTGATGTGGCTGTATGATAGCTTCTGATCAGATTTGGCTTTCGCTGCTATGTCGTTTTCATATTGTCGATGGGCCTCCCTTCTTACCTGTGCATATTCATTTCTGGCTCTACGACTGCTCTCCTTATTCTCCTGGGTCCTTTGTCTTCTACATTTCTTCCATTCCCTAGCACACTTGGTTTTTGCCTCCCTGCACCTTTGGGTGAACCATGGGCTCATCCTGGCTTTTTCATTATTCCTGTTACCCTTGGATACAAACCTCTCCTCAGCCTCCTTGCACATGGTTGTTACATATTCCATCATCTCATTAACTGGCTTCCCTGCCAGTTCTCTGTCCCACTGAACCTCGTTCAGGAAGTTCCCCATTCTCGTGTAGTCCCCTTTCTTGTAGTTTGGTTTCATTCGCCCTGTCCTTCCTGCTTCCCCCTCCACTTGTAGTTCTACTGTGTATTCGAAGCTTAAAACCACATGATCGCTGGCCCCAAGGGGTCTTTCATATGTGATGTCTACAATATCTGCACTACTCAAGGTGAATACTAGGTCCAGTCTTGCTGGTTCATCTTCTCCTCTCTCTCTTGTAGTGTCCCTTATGTGTTGGTACATCAAGTTTTCCAGTACCACCTCCATCATCTTAGCCCTTCATGTATCTTGGCCCCCATGTGGCTCCAAGTTCTCGCAATCAATTTCCTTGTGGTTAAAGTCACCCATGATCAGGAGCTTTGCCCTGCATGCATGAGCTCTTCTGGCCACTGCAGCCAGTGTGTCAACCATCGCTCTGTTGCTCTCATCATACTCTTTCCTTGGCCTCCTGCTGTTCTGTGGTGGGTTATACATCACTGCAATTACCATTTTGGGACCTCCAGAGTGAAGCATTCGTGCTATGTAATTGCTTGCTTCTCCGCTGTCTCCTCTCTCCAGCTCATCAAAATTCCATCGTTTTTTTATCAGCAGTGCCACTTCCCCCCCCTGTTCCCTCTGTCTTTCCTCAGGATCTGGTATCCCGTTGGAAAGATGGCATCTGTTATCATACCTGTAAGCTTGGTTTCTGTGAGAGCTATGATGTCCAGTGATGCCTCTTTGACTCCTTCATGCCACTCGTCTCACTTATTTGTTATTCCATCAGCGTTTGTGTACCATACCTTCAGTTTCCTCTCCAACACTGTGGTTGGGAGGTCTGTGAGGGTGGGAGACCTGGTAGCATACAGTGGGATTCTATAGCTGGATGTTGGTGGAAGCTGTGTATGGATTGTAGATTGTAGTGTTGGGATGGTGTGATAGGTTGTGGGGTTCTGAGGATGGTTCTGTGTGTGCTTGCCCTTGCTGCTCTGTCCTGCTGTGATTGACCTCTGCTGGTTCTGTCCTTGTCTCCTTTAGTAGCTCCTTTCGCTTTTTTGTCCTCTTCCTCAGCTGCTGTCACTCTGTGTTCTGTCTCTGTCTAAGAACACCCTCTTATACTCTGCCGAGTACTTCAACCGTGGTTTCTCTTGGAGGATCCCGTTTTTTACTGTTTCTGTCCTGAGAATCAGCTTGATCAGTCGTTTTCTCTCCTTCAAGTACCCCCTATTCTCTGAAAATTTACAATCTCGTCCATGTCTTCTTCACCTATTTCTGTGATGATGCTCTCAATCTCCTTTCTTTCTGCCTGCTGTCTTTCAGTGTGTGTCCTTTCCTCTCTCTCCTGAAGCCCATGGATAAACACTGATTTTGCCCTTTCCTCCTCCCATTGCCTCTCCCTCTGTGGCTCTGGTTCCTGTCTGTATGTAGTCATTTTCTCCCTTGTTTTTTTTCCAGTGGCTCTAGGTAGCATGGTTGTGCCTCTGCATTTGACCTACCACCCTCTCCATCTGCACCCAGCTGCTCTCCCCTTTCACTCCTTGGCCCTTCTTGGCAGGCTGATATAACCTTAGCATAATTCATATCTCCTTCCTTCCTGTTCAGCCTCTCAGCTTCATATGCTGTGTCTTCTCTGGTCACTGCCCCTGTAACTCGGTTCAGCCTGTTTACCTCATCTTCTAGAACCCTTATCCTGGCTACTGCAGTTTCGACTTGTGCCTCCCAATTCTTCTCCTTCTCCAACCTCTTTTCTAATTTCACAGAAAGCTCTGTCTCCATTTTTTCAGAAAGCTCTCCTAATTTTCTCTCCCACTCTTGTTCCATCCTTTTCCACTGCTCCTCCATCCACTCCTCCCTACCAGAACCATTCTCATCTGATCCCTGGTTCCTTCCAATACCCAACATTTTTTTTCTCCTTTTTTCCCTTCTCTTCCCTTTCTTTTTTTCTTTTTTTTGAAAGAGAAAAGAGAGAGAGAAGGGAAGAGAGAGGGGGAGAGTGAGAAGGGAAAAGGTCCCACAGACTGACAGAGTTCAAAACACTACCTTTGGGAATTCTAACACAATTCCTCTGACCACCGCAGAGGGAACAAATCCTCTTCCCAGCAGTGAAGGAAACCTTGGATCTGTTAATTCTCCTACACCTGACATCTCTGCTTCACCCACTGCCAGTCCACTTGACATTGCACATACCATCTCTGATCCTACACCTGTCAGCACATCTGCCGATACTATTCCAGAATCTGGCAGCAGTGCTTCATCAGCAAGTTCTGAGTCAGGAGTTTCTCCACCAGAGATTGGTGCAGTTAATAATCAGGGAACTATCACTTCACCTGATCACCTACTGCACCAAAGTACGAACAGCAGGGACACATCTGTCAGAACTGGTAGAGGATGGGGCAGAGGACGTGGAGGAGGAAGACATCTACAGTTGTCTCACCCTCCACTAACACAGTTCCAGTGGCAGAACCTGAGGACAAATCTGCAAAACACAGGAGGTGCAACAAATCATAGTCCACCCTCCCAGGCACCTAGGCTGTGCTCTCGCTGTCACCGGAAGAGGCACACTGCCAGCAACTGCCTGCGAGATACCAGGTGTAATTACTGTTACAAGAAATGACATCAGGAGGACCAGTGTCGGAAGAAAAAGGAACTTGACAGACAGGACCACCTGTTTAGTGACCTGTTCTCAGAACAAACCAGCAGGATCTCTGAATTGGTGAACACTCTCACACGTCACCCACTCAGCTACTCCTATCCCAGCCCAGCAGGTGGTATGTGCCTTATACAAGACCACAGACCTACATCCCTGCAGCTGCCTCAGTACCCTACCTCTCTCAAGGGCAGGCACCTTACATGCCCTACACACCCACCACCTCAAGCTGACCATATCATCATGAGGAGCCAGTCTATCAGCATCCTGTCGGACAACATTAGAGGTTTCATTACTAATGTTGGAGAGCTCACACACAGTTTTTTGAACACTCGACGTCCCGACATGATAGCTGTTGTTGAAACATTTTTGGATGACAGGACTCCAGAAAATTTTGCAAGAATTGCTGGCTACACCTCATAGAGGACAGGAGCCATAGTAGGGAAACAAGTGTAGTCAAAGATAAGATAAAACCAATATTGCAAACTAGAAATACCGCAGGAAATAGCAAACAAGAGGACTCCAATAGCAATAGTGAGGATAAATTACCAAAAACAACTGGTGGGAGCTCCATTGTTGGTGCTAGGGAGGATAGGAGTAAGACAGGGAAACATGCACCAACAGGGAATACAGTCACAGAAACCCAAGGCAAACGGAAACCAAGCCTGTGCTCATACTATGCACTTGGTATCTGCTGGCATGGGAAATCTGGAAAAACAGATGGGACATGCAACTATGACCACCCTAGAAAATGTCATGCCCATATGACAACAGGAAAATGCAAACTCCCTTCCTGTAAGCTTTTTCACCCTGAAATGTGTACCTCTTCAGTACAGGAAAGACTGTGCTATAACTTAAATTGCCAGGCATACCATCTAAAGGGGACAAAAAGATACAAAACATCCAGGCCATGGGAAAACCTGGGTAGCCACAGCCACTCAAGAGGGAGAGGTTTTTTAGTGCCCGGAAGGAAAAAAAACTGGCAGGAAATGGCAGAAATCGTACACCAAATCCAGTCATTCCTGGAGTGGAACCACAGTCGATGGCCTCCACTCCAAACCAACAGATACAGATACTAATGCCGGAAAAAAAATCCCCCCCCAGTACCAACAATACCACCAGTCCGATAACATTCTTCTTTGCAAATATACAGGGTCTAAAGCCAGCAACAAACAACAAAATACCTTTCATCCGTGGACTGCTTGCAGAGGCAAAGGCAATGTTCGCGGCTTTCACTGAGACCCACATAAAGGATCACTTGGACAACGAAATATGGATCCCAGGTTACAACCTATACAGATGTGACAGAGTGAACAGGCAAAAGGGGGGGGGGTTGGCCTGTACATTGCAGAGTCACTTGTTTGCACAGAACTGCTTAATGCTTCAAATGACGTAGTGGAAGTTTTAGCAGTAAAGGTCGAGAACCAAAACCTAGTCATTGTGGTAGTCTACAAGCCTCCGGATGCAACATCCCAGCAATTCCAGGAACAGCTGTTAAAAATTGACCACTGTCTGGAAAATCTTCCAGCTCCTGCACCCAACATCTTGCTCCTGGGGGATTTCAACTTAAGGCACCTAAAATGGAGGAATATAGCAAATAATATTGTTGCAGTAATAACACCAGGAGGCAGCTCTGATGAAAACTCACACTCACACGAGCTTTTAAATCTCTGCACAAAATTCAATTTAAACCAGCAAATAATAGAGCCTACTAGACTGGAGAATACACTAGACCTCATCTTCACTAACAATGATGATCTGATAAGAAATGTCACCATATCAAAAACAATATACTCAGATCACAACATAATTGAGGTTCAGACATGTATGCGTGGAGCCCCAGACCGACAAAATGAGACTAGTCACGAGGGAGCATTCACCAAATTCAACTTCAATAACAAAAACATAAAGTGGGACCAAGTAAACCAAGTCCTAACCGATATAAGCTGGGAAGATATACTAAGCAACACAGACCCAAACTTATGCCTAGAACAGATTAACTCGGTGGCACTCGATGTATGCACAAGGCTTATTCCTCTAAGAAAAAGGAGGAGTAGATGTAAAATAGAAAGAGACAGGCGCTCCCTTTACAGGCGACGGAAAAGAATAACAGAGCGGCTAAAAGAGGTCAATATATCTGAAATGCGCAGGGAGACACTGGTCAGAGAAATAGCAAGCATCGAACTTAAGCTAAAAGAATCCTTTAGGAGTCAGGAATCGCGGGAAGAACTAAAAGCCATAAATGAAATCGAAAGAAACCCAAAGTATTTCTTCTCCTATGCCAAATCAAAATCGAGAACAACGTCCAGTATTGGGCCCCTACTTAAACAAGATGGGTCCTACACAGATGACAACAAGGAAATGAGTGAGCTACTCAAGTCCCAATATGACTCAGTTTTTAGCAAGCCGCTAACCAGACTGAGAGTCGAAGATCAAAATGAATTTTTTATGAGAGAGCCACAAAATTTGATTAACACAAGCCTATCCGATGTTATCCTGACGCCAAATGACTTCGAACAGGCGATAAATGACATGCCCATGCACTCTGCCCCAGGGCCAGACTCATGGAACTCTGTGTTCATCAAAAACTGCAAGAAGCCCCTATCACGAGCCTTTTCCATCCTATGGAGAGGGAGCATGGACACGGGGGTCGTCCCACAGTTACTAAAAACAACAGACATAGCCCCACTCCACAAAGGGGGCAGTAAAGCAACAGCAAAGAACTACAGACCAATAGCACTAACATCCCATATCATAAAAATCTTTGAAAGGGTCCTAAGAAGCAAGATCACCACCCATCTAGAAACCCATCAGTTACACAACCCAGGGCAACATGGGTTTAGAACAGGTCGCTCCTGTCTGTCTCAACTACTGGATCACTACGACAAGGTCCTAAATGCACTAGAAGACAAAAAGAATGCAGATGTAATATATACAGACTTTGCAAAAGCCTTCGACAAGTGTGACCATGGCGTAATAGCGCACAAAATGCGCGCTAAAGGAATAACAGGAAAAGTCGGTCGATGGATCTATAATTTCCTCACTAACAGAACACAGAGAGTAGTCGTCAACAGAGTAAAGTCCGAGGCAGCTACGGTGAAAAGCTCTGTTCCACAAGGCACAGTACTAGCTCTCATCTTGTTCCTCATCCTCATATCCGACATAGACAAGGATGTCAGCCACAGCACCGTGTCTTCCTTTGCAGATGACACCCGAATCTGCATGACAGTGTCTTCCATTGCAGACACTGCAAGGCTCCAGGCGGACATCAACCAAATCTTTCAGTGGGCTGCAGAAAACAATATGAAGTTCAACGATGAGAAATTTCAATTACTCAGATATGGTAAACATGAGGAAATTAAATCTTCATCAGAGTACAAAACAAATTCTGGCCACAAAATAGAGCGAAACACCAACGTCAAAGACCTGGGAGTGATTATGTCGGAGGATCTCACCTTCAAGGACCATAACATTGTATCAATCGCATCTGCTAGAAAAATGACAGGATGGATAATGAGAACCTTCAAAACTAGGGAGACCAAGCCCATGATGACACTCTTCAGGTCACTTGTTCTATCTAGGCTGGAATATTGCTGCACTCTAACAGCACCTTTCAAGGCAGGTGAAATTGCCGACCTAGAAAATGTACAGAGAACTTTCACGGCGCGCATAACGGAGATAAAACACCTCAATTACTGGGAGCGCTTGAGGGTTCTAAACCTGTATTCCCTGGAACGCAGGAGGGAGAGATACATGATTATATACACCTGGAAAATCCTAGAGGGACTAGTACCGAACTTGCACACGAAAATCACTCACTACGAAAGCAAAAGACTTGGCAGACGATGCACCATCCCCCCAATGAAAAGCAGGGGTGTCACTAGCACGTTAAGAGACCATACAATAAGTGTCAGGGGCCCGAGACTGTTCAACTGCCTCCCAGCACACATAAGGGGGATTACCAACAGACCCCTGGCAGTCTTCAAGCTGGCACTGGACAAGCACCTAAAGTCAGTTCCTGATCAGCCGGGCTGTGGCTCGTACGTTGGTTTGCGTGCAGCCAGCAGCAACAGCCTGGTTGATCAGGCGCTGATCCACCAGGAGGCCTGGTCACAGACCGGGCCGCGGGGGCGTTGACCCCCGAAACTCTCTCCAGGTAAACTCCAGGTAAACACCTCATGGGTGAGAAGAGACAGGCAAGGGCAAGGAGGAGGTGTTGCTGTGTGCTTCTCTAAAAGTGTTCATGCCCAGCACATTGATGTTGCCACCCCTACACATCTTGAAATGATGCTCTCCAAGCTCTGCATAAACACTAGTACCTCTGTACTAGCATGTGCAATGTACAGACCTCAGTGGCAACATGCATATCCCATCAACTTCCTAATGGAAAATATTGACTCCCTTCTGCTACAACACAACTGTCAACATATCATAATTGTTGGTGACCTCAACCAGCACCTTATACAGAGGGACTTTGATGACCTTCTTGCAGTGTTTGACATGAAAAACTTTGTTGATTTCCCTACTCACATCTCTGGCTCCTCCCTTGACCCAGTAGTGAGTGATCTGGCAGAAGGCATAGTCAACTTGTCAACCCCTCGGCTACGTTGGATCGTCTGACCACAAGGCTGTTTTTACGACACTTAAGATCCCAGAACGAGGTGAAGAGTCCACACGCACAACCTGGCTATGGGAAAGAGGTAATTGGCCAGCCCTTCGCTCTGAGCTTGCCACCACCAATTGGAACGCTCTTCTCCAAGGGGATGTTGACAACCAAGTGAAAACCTTCACTGGACACATCCTTAATCTACAACAAGAACACATTCCTCACCGGCAATATGTGACGAAGCCTACGGATCAGCCTTGGTTTGGCTTTCATTGTAGAAAGGCTGCTACTGCTAAGTACAAAGCATGGCGAAGGTATAAGAGACATCCTACCACCTATAAGAGGAACTTGCACAGGCAAGCCTGTAGACATATGGGTGACGTTCAAAAGTGGGTCATTGCTAAATGGGAGGTGGACACTAAAAGAAAGCTAGCATCAGGTAGGGTAGGCTCCAAAACCTGGTGGTCCCTGGTCAAGGACAGACAAGGTTATCTGCCTGATGAACTCATTCCACCTCTAAATCGACAGGATGGGACCACCTCTACTAGTAGTCAAGAGAAGGCGGACCTCTTTGCTGAACACTTTGCTACCAAAATGCAAGTTCCTGATCCAGCAAGGGACCCTCCTTGGCTAGCTGCAAGAACTGTGTCAAAACTGTCAGTGGTGACAATAAGGCAGGAGGAGGTGCATTTCCTTCTTAAATTGCTTGACCAAGAAAAGGCTGTGGACCCAGACAAGCTGAGCCCAAGATTGCTGAGAAGATGTGCTGCAGGCCAGCTAGCAGCACCTCTAACTCGCATCTTTCAGCACTGCCTAGTACAGTGTAAATGGCCCTCTCTATGGAAAGAGGCAAATGTAGTCCCTGTTCACAAAAAGAAGAGCAGAGCAGAAATCAGCAACTACAGACCAGTGTCACTCCTGTCAATCACTGGTAAGATCCTTGAGACAATAATCTCAAGACAAATGACAGAGTTTTTTGACTATCACTCACTACTTTGTGATCGTCAATATGGCTTCAGGAAAGGTTACTCTGCTGCTGATCTGTTGTTAAACCTCTCCACTAAGTGGCACCAGTCACTGCATGAATCCAAAGTCAGCTGTGTGGTAGCACTGGACATTGCTGGCGCTTTCGACCGGGTGTGGCACCAGGGCCTCTTAGCAAAACTTCAAGCACTGGGAATTGCAGGCTCTACGCTATGTCTCCTCAGTGATTACCTTCATGGTAGATCTCTAAGTGTAGTTCTCAATGGAATGGAATCAGCAAGACATCCTATTGGGGCAAGTGTTCCACAAGGAAGCGTGCTGGGACCATTGTTATGGAATGTCTACTTCAACGACCTTCTTCATCTCATCCCAGAATCACATGCATATGCAGACGACTGCACACTGACATTCACTTATCCAAGAGAAGAAATGCCAGCTGCTCTAAGCTACATCAATCACCAGCTGAGAGCTATATCAGCTTGGGGAAATAGATGGCAAGTAACATTTGCACCTGAGAAAACGTTAAGGATGATCGTCTCTAGGCACCATGATGGTAATGCTGGTGCAGTAGTAAGGATGAATGGGAGGGTGTTGGCACCTGGAGAAGTTGATATCCTTTGGGATGAAATTTGACTCCAAACTAACCATGAAGAACCATGTTGTAAATCTTGCAAACAAGGCAGCCAGGAAGCTTACAGCACTTCGCCGTATCTCGCATCTACTTGACAGTAGGGGTTGCAAGATTCTGTATGAGGCACAAGTATGCTCGCACCTTGAGTATGCTCCACTTTCTTGGTTTGCCTTCCCCCCCCCCTCTCATCTGCAACTGCTTGACAGAGTAGAGAACAGAGCAAGACGTCTCATCTCTCGCCTGGACCCATCCTGGATAGATCTGTCATTTCAGCAGAGTCTTCAACATAGGAGGGATGTGAGTGGCCTTACTGTTGTGTACAAGGCCAATATTGTCAAAGTACCACACTTGGGTCCACTTCGAGGACAGCGTGAAACAAGCTTTTATGCCACAAGACGGGCAGAAAGCAGCAACTTTACTCTGGCTGTACCATTCTCAAGAACTTCACTCCATCTGAGATCCTACATACCCAGGATGACTCGAGTATGGAACACATTCGTACAGCATAATGACGTCAACGAGATAAAGTCAGTTGATCAAATGAAAATGCTGGCCCACAGATGGCTCCAACTTCATCCTGTTCCCTACTTGTATGTCTCATAACAATAAAAATGCTTTCAAATGAGCTGATGTAGGTAACAGCTCTTAGCTTGCCAATAAAGTTAGGAATCCTTAACCTGTAAATAGCTTGTCAATAAAGCTAGGGATCCTTAACCTTGTCAAACCCTATGTAAAAAAAAAAAAAAAAAAAAAAGGGAGAGGGAAAGAGAGAGAAGGGAAAGGTAGAAGGAGAGAGGGAGGAGAGTGAGAAGGGAAAAGGGGGGAGAGAGAGAGAACGAGAGAGAGAGAGAGAGAGAGAGAGAGAGAGAGAAGAGAAGAGAGGGAGAGAGGGGGCAAAGAGAGGGGAGAGAGAGGGGGCAAGGAAGGGGAGAGAGAGGGGGAGATGAAAGAGAGAAAGGGGGAGAGAGAGAGAGGAGGGGAGGAGAGAGACGGGAGGAGGGGAGGGAGAGAGAGGGGAGAGAGAGGGGACAGAGAGAGATGGGAAATGGGGGAAGGGAGAGATAATGAGAGGGGGAGAGATGTTAGAGGGGGAGAGATGTTAGAGGGGGAGAGATGATAGAGGGGGAGAGATGTTAGAGGGGAGGGATGTTAGAGGGGAGAGATGGGAGAGGGGAGAGATGGGCGAGAGGAGAGAGATAGGTAAAGAGAGAGATATGTAGAGAGAGATAGGTAGAGAGAGAGATAGGTAGAAATAGGTAGTGAGATAGATAGGTAGTGAGAGAGATAGGTAGAGAGAGAGAGAAAGAGAGGGGGGATAGTGGACAGTGGAATGTTAAAGGGAGGGTTATCAGGTCAGTTTACAGGAAGGTGTGAAATCATGTGTATGTGTGTGTGTGTGTGTGTGTGTGTGTGTGTGTGTGTGTGTGTGTGTGTGTACTCACCTATTTGTACTCACCTATTTGTGGTTGCAGGGGTCGAGTCCTAGCTCCTGGCCCCGCCTCTTCACCGGTTGCTACTGGGCCCTCTCTCTCCCCGCTCCATGAGCTTTATCAAACCTCGTCTTAAAACTGTGTATGGTTCCTGCCTCCACTACGTCATTTTCTAGGCTATTCCACTGCCTTACAACTCTATGACTGAAGAAATACTTCCTACTATCTCTCTGACTCATTTGTGTCTTCAACTTCCAATTGTGGCCTCTTGTTTCTGTGTCCCCTCCCTGGAACATCCTGTCTTTGTCCACCTTGTCTATTCCACGCAGTATTTTATATGTCGTTATCATGTCTCCCCTGACCCTCCTGTCCTCCAGTGTGGTCAGGCCGATTTCCCTTAATCTTTCTTCATAGGACATTCCCCTTAGCTCTGGAACTAACCTTGTCGCAAACCTTTGTACTTTCTCTAGTTTCTTGACGTGCTTTATCAAGTGCGGGTTCCAAACAGGTGCTGCATACTCCAGTATGGGCCTGACATACACGGTGTACAGTGTCTTGAATGATTCCTTACTAAGGTATCGGAATGCTGTTCTCAGGTTTGCCAGGCGCCCATATGCTGCAGCAGTTATCTGATTGATGTGTGCTTCCGGAGACATGCTCGGTGTTATACTCACCCCAAGATCTTTCTCCTTGAGTGAGGTTTGCAGTCTTTGGCCACCTAGCCTATACTCTGTCTGTGGTCTTCTGTGCCCTTCCCATATCTTCATGACTTTGCATTTGGCAGGATTAAATTCGAGAAGCCATTTGCTGGACCAGGTGTCCAGTCTGTCCAGGTCTCTTTGAAGTCCTGCCTGGTCCTCATCAGATTTAATTCTCCTCATTAACTTCACATCATCTGCAAACAGGGACACTTCTGAGTCTAACCCTTCCATCATGTCGTTCACATATACCAAAAATAGCACTGGTCCTAGGACCGACCCCTGTGGGACCCCGCTCGTCACAGGTGCCCACTGTGATACATCATTACGTACCATGACTCGTTGTTGCCTCCCTGTCAGGTATTCTCTGATCCATTGCAGTGCCCTTCCTGTTATATGCGCCTGATGCTCTAGCTTCTGCACTAATCTCTTGTGAGGAACTGTGTCAAAGGCCTTCTTGCAGTCCAAGAAGATGCAATCAACCCACCCCTCTCTCTCTTGTCTTACTTCTGTTATTTTATCATAAAACTCCAGAAGGTTTGTGACACAGGATTTGCCTTCCGTGAATCCGTGCTGGTTGGCATTTATACTCTTGTTCCGTTCCAGGTGCTCCACCACTCTCCTCCTGATAATCTTCTCCATAATTTTGCATACTATACACATCAATGACACAGGTCTATAGTTTAGTGCCTCTTTTCTGTCTCCTTTTTTAAAAATGGGAACTACATTTGCCGTCTTCCATACCTCAGGTAGTTGCCCAGTTTCCAGGGATGTGTTGAAGATTGTGGTAAGTGGCAAGTGGCACGCACAACATATCTGCTCCCTCTCTAAGGACCCACGGGGAGATGTTGTCTGGTCCCATTGCCTTTGAGGTATCGATGTCCCTTAGCAGTTTCTTCACCTCCTCCTCATCTGTATGTATGTCGTCCAACACTTGTTGGTGTATTCCTTGCTGGTGTCCCCATCTGGTCTGTCCCCCCAGAGTCCTTCCTGTCTCTACTGTAAATACTTCCTTAAATCTTGTGTTGAGCTCCTCACATACCTCTTGATCATTTCTTGTGAGTTCTCCACCTTCTTTCCTCAGCCTTATCACCTGGTCCTTGACTGTTGTCTTCCTCCTAATGTGGCTATACAGCAGTTTCGGGTCAGATTTGACTTTCGATGCTATGTCGTTTTCATACTGTCGCTGGGCCTCCCTCCTTATCTGTGCATACTCGTTTCTGGCTCTTCTACTAATCTCCTTGTTTTCCTGGGTCCTATGC
Organism: Cherax quadricarinatus; assembly: GCF_038502225.1. Classification (NCBI taxonomy): domain Eukaryota; kingdom Metazoa; phylum Arthropoda; class Malacostraca; order Decapoda; family Parastacidae; genus Cherax; species Cherax quadricarinatus. Next base: position 246,095 of record NC_091372.1, on the reverse strand, counting down.
CTCCTGTACCTTTTCCATTCTCTGTTGCACTTAGTTTTTGCCTCCCTACACCTTCGGGTAAACCAAGGACTCGTTTTGGTCTTCCTATTATTTCTGTTTCCCTTGGGAACAAAACTTTCCTCTGCCTCCTTGCACTTTGTTGCCACATATTCCATCATCTCGTTTACTGATTTTCCTACCATTTCTCTGTCCCACTGAACCTCCTGCAGGAAGTTTCTCATACCTGTGTAGTCCCCCCTTTTATAGTTTGGCCTGTCCCCTTCAGTTCCTGTTACCTTCTCCACTTGTAACTCTACTATATAATCAAAACTCAGAACCACGTGATCGCTAGCTCCAAGGGGCCTCTCGTAAGTGATGTCCTCAATGTCTGAACTGCTCAGGGTGAACACAAGATCCAGTCTTGCTGGCTCATCCTCCCCTCTCTCTCTGGTTGTGTCCCTGACATGTTGATGCATGAGGTTTTCAAGTACCACGTCCATCATCTTGGCTCTCCATGTTTCGGGACCCCCATGTGGCTCCAGGTTTTCCCAGTCGATCTCCCTGTGGTTGAAATCGCCCATTACCAGTAACTTTGCTCTGCTCGAGTGAGCTCTTCTTGCCACCTCAGCCAGTGTCCACCATCACCCTATTGTTTTCTTTGTACTCCTCTCTTGGCCTCCTGCAGTTCTGTGGTGGGTTATACATCACTCCAATGACTACTTTATGTTCTCCGGACTGAATTGTACCTACAATGTAGTCTCTTTCTCCAATCATGTCCATGCCTTCCATTTCCTCAAATCCCCATCGGTGTTTTATGAGCAGTGCAACCCCTCCTCCCCCTCTACTCCTTCTATCTTTCCTCAGGATCTGATATCCCGTTGGGAAGATTGTGTCTGTTATTGTCTCAGTGAGTTTTGTTTCTGTGACTGCTATGATGTCTGGGGATTTCTCACTGATTCTTTCGTTCCACTCCTCATGTTTATTCGTTATTCCATCCGCGTTTGTGTACCAAACTTTCAGTTTCTTTTCTATCATTGTGGTCATGCAAGAATATTGGGGTTGGGGGAGCGAGAGCCTTGGTGGGGGCCTACATGGGGCTGTGGTGTAGGTGGGGTTTGTGATGATGGGGTGGGGTCAGAATGCCCATAAGAGACAGCTGTTGGGGTGAGGTTTGTGATATGGGGGTTGGTGTGTGTGTGTGTGTGTGTGTGTGTGTGTGTGTGTGTGTGTGTGTGTGTGTGTGTGTGTGTGTGTGTGTGTGTGTGTGTGTGTGTGTGTGTGTGTGAACTCACCTAGTTACCTAGTTGAGGTTGCACGGGTCGAGTCCAAGCTCCTGGCCCCGCCCCTTCACTGGTCGCCACTAGGTCACTCTCCCTGAACCATGAGCTTTATCATACCTCTGCTTAAAGCTATGTATGGATCCTGCCTCCACTACATCTCTTCCCAAACTATTCCACTTCCTGACTACTCTGTGGCTGAACAAATACTTCCTAACATCCCTGTGATTCATCTGTGTCTTCAGCTGCCAACTGTGTCCCCTTGTTGCTGTGTCCAGTCTCTGGAACATCCTGTCTTTGTCCACATTGTCAATTCCTCTCAGTATTTGTAAGTCGTTATCATGTCCCCCCTATCTCTCCTGTCCTCCAGTGTCGTCAGGTTGATTTCCCTTAACCTCTCCTCGTAGGACATACCTCTTAGCTCTGGGACTAGTCTTGTGGCAAACCTTTGCACTTTCTCTAGTTTCTTTACATGCTTGGCTAGGTGTGGGTTCCAAACTGGTGCCGCATACTCCAATATGGGCCTAACGTACACGGTGTACAGGGTCCTGAACGATTCCTTATTAAGATGTCGGAATGCTGTTCTGAGGTTTACCAGGCGCCCATATGCTGCAGCAGTTATTTGGTTGATGTGCGCTTCAGGAGATGTGCCTGGTGTTATACTCACCCCAAGATCTTTTTCCTTGAGTGAGGTTTGTAGTCTCTGGCCCCCTAGACTGTGCTCTGTCTGCGGTCTTCTTTGCCCTTCCCCAATCTTCATGACTTTGCACTTGGTGGGATTGAACTCCAGGAGCCAATTGCTGGACCAGGTCTGCAGCCTGTCCAGATCCCTTTGTAGTTCTGCCTGGTCTTCGATCGAATGAATTCTTCTCATCAACTTCACGTCATCTGCAAACAGTGACACCTCAGAGTTTATTCCTTCTGTCATGTCGTTCACAAATACCAGAAACAGCACTGGTCCTAGGACTGACCCCTGTGGGACCCCGCTGGTCACAGGTGCCCACTCTGACACCTCGCCACGTACCATTACTCGCTGCTGTCTTCCTGACAAATATTCCCTGATCCATTGTAGTGCCTTCCCTGTTATCCCTGCTTGGTCCTCCAGTTATTGCACTAATCTCTTGTGTGGTACTGTGTCAAACGCCTTCTTGCAGTCCAAGAAAATGCAATCCACCCACCCCTCTCTCTCTTGTCTTACTGCTGTCACCTTGTCATAGAACTCCAGTAGGTTTGTGACACAGGATTTCCCGTCCCTGAAACCATGTTGGTTGCTGTTGGTGAAATCATTCCTTTCTAGGTGTTCCACCACTCTTCTCCTGATAATCTTCTCCATGACTTTGCATACTATACATGTCAGTGACACTGGTCTGTAGTTTAGTGCTTCATATCTGTCTCCTTTTTTAAAGATTGGGACTACATTTGCTGTCTTCCATGCCTCAGGCAATCTCCCTGTTTCGATAGATGTATTGAATATTGTTGTTAGGGGTACACATAGCGCCTCTGCTCCCTCTCTCAGGACCCATGGAGAGATGTTATCTGGCCCCATTGCCTTTGAGGTATCTAGCTCACTCAGAAGCCTCTTCACTTCTTCCTCGGTTGTGTGTACCGTGTCCAGCACCTGGTGATGTGCCACACCTCTCCATCCCTCTGGAGCCCCTTCTGTCTCCTCTGTGAACACTTCTTTGAATCTCTTGTTGAGTTTCTCACATACTTCATGGTCATTTCTTGTTGTCTCTCCTCCTTCCTTCCTTAGCCTGATTACCTGGTCCTTGACTGTTGTTTTTCTCCTGATGTGGCTGTATAACAGCTTCGGGTCAGATTTGGCTTTCGCTGTTATGTCGTTTTGATATTGTTGTTGGGCCTCCCTTCTTATCTGCGCATATTCGCTTCTGGCTCTACAACTGCTCTCCTTATTCTCCTGGGTCCTTTGCCTTCTATATTTCTTCCATTCCCTAGCACACTTAGTTTTTGCCTCCCTGCACCTTTGGGTGAACCATGGGCTCATCCTGGCTTTTTCATTATTCCTGTTTCCCTTGGGTACAAACCTCTCTTCAGCCTCCTTGCACATTGTTGCTACATATTCCATCATCTCATTAACTGGCTTCCCTGCCAGTTCTCTGTCCCACTGAACCTCGTTCAGGAAGTTCCTCATTCTCGTGTAATCCCCTTTCCTGTAGTTTGGTTTCATTTGTCCTGGCCTTCCTGCTTCCCCCTCCACTTGTAGCTCTACTGTGTATTTGAAGCTCAAAACCACATGATCGCTGGCCCCAAGGGGTCTTTCATATGTGATGTCCTCAATATCTGCACTGCTCAAGGTGAATACTAAGTCCAGTCTTGCT
>NC_091372.1:157500-237500 GCF_038502225.1 Cherax quadricarinatus | reverse complement strand
CTTTACCTCCCTGGAAGCAACTAGCAATAGCTGGTTGAACCTCCTTAAAACCCTCGCTCATCTTTCGTGGGGGCAGATTGTCAAACTCTCTTTCGACTGTATTCGGCCCTAATTTTATCGAAACTAAATTATGGTGATCAGGTATATTCTGCAGCCACTCACGCAATTCTTTCCAAACTTAATCCCATCTATTACCAGGGACTACGTTTATATCTAGATTCTTTTTGCTCCTTCCCTGTTGAGAGCCTTTATACAGAAGCGAGTGTTTCATCCTTGAACGATTGAGTGATGCCCATTGTCTGCAACACTTTGTCCGCTCTCATGACTTTCACGATCCTTCTACATACAGAATAACAACGGACGATACTACTTCATCTCTTCTCTCTATGTATTATTTATTTAATAATTTGAACATACATACAGAGGTACAAAAAATACAGGTAAGAGCAGCATGCCAAAGCCACTTTTATGCATAGCATTACGGGCTGGCTTAAAATTAACAAAGCAATAATGTAATCAGTGACGAAACATTATTGTAAACAGATAGCAATAAAGCACAAGTGAGTATTACAAAGACAGGTCATATGGTTGCATGCATTGCTGTACATTCAGTAGAATGGAGTATTCTGTTAGGTAGTGTATTTAAAAAAATAACAAAGTTAGATTGGGTCTTAGGTTCAACATTTATGTGATATAATTATGAAAAACATTTAAGATATACAATTTATAAGGTTCTCTCTATGTCTTCACTCGCTCTTTGCTTCTCTTCAGTTAGTCCCTTTTATATGTTCATCTGGCATCAAACCTTCCTCTTCCACCTTGGGAGGTTCTGACAATTCGAGTCTGTTCTCCCCCACTGTCGTGTGCGAAAGATAAAATACGTACAGTTGCTTCTCGTTTCCTTTTTCTTAACCACTTCCGGTCTCATATTCATGCCGTTGCAGTTTACACTGATGGTTCTAAATCCTCTGACTGTGTCAGGTTTGCAGGAGTGTTCCTGGAGAGTGTTGTACAAGGTCATGTATTAGATTCATCTAGCATTTTCACAATTAAACTGTAGGCAGTTCTCATAGTGATTATACGTATTGCATCCAAGACTACCTCAATATTTGTGGTAGGCTCAGACTCCTTTAGTGCTTTGCAGGCTATCAAAAAAATTTAATTCGCCTCATCCCCCAGTTCTTCATATTCAACTTTGGTTGGGCCGCATTTCTAGCAAAACCAAAGAAATCGTTTTCTGTTGGGTCCCTTGTCATGTTGATGTTCAGGGCAACGAGCAGGTGGACTCTGCTGCGCTGTGAGCGGCACATTACCTTCCTGTTTCATATAGAGGTATTCCATTCTCAGACTATTTTTGTGTAATTTCTATCCACCTTTGCAACCACTGGCAACAACGTTGGTCTGAGTTGGTTCATAACAAACTTCATTCTATTAAGCCAAGTTTAGCATCCTGGTCTTCTTCTTATCATCAATGTTGTGATTGGAAGATTACACTTCCCTGTCCTCACATCGGGCACACACGTCTCACTCATGGGTATCTAATGGAGAGTCGCCCAGTTCCACTCTGTGTGAATTGTCAGGTTTGGCATATTCTACTGGACAGTCCTGTCTATCAGTGAGCACGCAGAATTTACTTCTGATGTCGTCACTCTAACACACTAATTTGATCTTCCCTCCTCACTGACGGCCCCACCTTTGACATAGACTCCCTCTTTGACAACAACAGATTTATTACAAAACCTTTGAGTACACTTTAACACTCTTCACCGCCCATACTAACTCTACCTCTGTTATACTCTCCACCCTCACTAGTCTCAGACCAAGAATATTAAGCCTTTAGCAGTCCCTACCCCTGCAGTGTGGTATGACCCTGGTGGGTTTAGCATTTAGTATTGATTGTAATAATAATAATCAGTACCTTAGTATTGATGCTACTGAAATGCGTACAGGTAGAGGGACGCTTAAATTTAAGATTGCATGTCACGTGTTCAACACCAGTCAAGAGTACGTAGTTGAATCCCGTATATGGGATTACTGGGATTAATAGATATGAATAAGTAAAACTTGCGGATTTGGCTTAAATAGCAATGCTCTTCTTGCCAAATAAGGCAAGTGAAAATTTGTGTATGTAATAATTTCGCAAAAATCATTTTGAACCTAACGAAAAATATATTTCATTGTGTTTGTTTATTATTAAATTATTGTAAACTTATTTAAAATATATTTAGTTGGATTAGACTAAATTAAATTGTGGTTGTTATAATAAGGTTAGGTAAGTTTTCTAAGGATCTTTTGGTACAAAATTATTAATTTTTACATTAACATATATGAAAAAATATATCTTTAAACGTACAAGAGAAAATTTTAGAAAGGACTTAATTTTAAATGAGTTCTTGTTAACTGACCAGTTTTACTTATTCAGCACGACATATATATATATATATATATATATATATATATATATATATATATATATATATATATATATATATATATATATATATATATATATATATATTATATATACCGTTGCTTCAGTACATGCACAATAAGACACTCATCAGATAAGGAGCACTGCAACAGGCCTACTGACCCATGCGGAGCAGGTCCATGTCCCCCCCCCGGATTAGCCCAATGACCCACCCAGTCTTAGACCTATGCATTTTACAACCCATAAACATCTGCCTTAGACCTGCACATTTGACAAACTATAAACAACTATATGGATGTTTAGCGGATTTATCAAATAATCTGCAGGAAATTTCTCGATAGTTTAGCTTACGTCATCCTCTATACATAACAAATTACTAATTATAGCAACTACCAGTAAAATGATGACGGATCAATATCAGTACTCATAAACTGATCATCACCATTAGTACTGGTCATCAATATGGAATACCGAAATTACTAACAAAAAAAACAGGCAAAAACAGTATTCCACTAGATTATTTTATTATTAATAAGAAATAAATGCATCTTCGTATGACCCACACGAGTCATGCAGGAACAACAATAACAATAGCAGCAACTACATCAATATCAACATCAATAACAACAACAACAAAACCAGAAACATCAACAATATCAGCTACAATAACAAGAGCAACAACAGGGGAACACAACAGTGTGAATAAAGCGACCTTGTCTCTCATACTGTCACTTTCAACTGTAACCAGACATATACTCACTTAAGAGTATCTATACCTAGGGCTCTTTACCTTTCCAAATATACACCAAAAGGGGTGTATTTCTGTGAATATACAATGATAGGTGTGTGTTCTTCACTGTATGTGCACCAAGAATTGAATTTGTATGTTTGCTTATGTATATGCGTGCTTATAAATGTATGTATGTATACGCGTGCATATGTATACATTTGTACGTATATGGTAAAACGAGACCGGCCAAAGACAGTATTAATACTAGGTGTCCCGTAGCCTGATAGCGCATTCAGTTCACATCCTGAAGTCCCCGGTACGAGTTGAAACGTTAGGACGTGTTTCCTTAAGACACCTGCTGTCTATGTTCACCCATCAGTAAAACAGGTACCTGGGTGTTAGTGGACTGGTGTGAGTCGCATCCTGGGACAAAACTGACCTAATTTGTGGGAAATGCTCAGCATAACAAGTGGCCTTTCTATATAGTAGTATGTCATTGATGTCAGCTATGGTCTGTATACCTTGTACATGCACTTGTATACCTTGTACATGTACTTGTATGCCTTGTACATGTACTTCTATACCTTGTACATGCACTTCTATACCTTGTACATGCACTTGTATACCTTGTACATGTACTTGTATACCTTGTACATGTACTTCTATACCTTGTACATGCACTTGTATACCTTGTACATGTACTTGTATACCTTGTACATGTACTTGTATACCTTGTACATGTACTTGTATACCTTGTACATGTACTTGTATACCTTGTACATGTACTTGTATACCTTGTACATGTACTTGTATGCCTTGTACATGTACTTGTATACCTTGTACATGTACTTGTATACCTTGTACATGTACTTGTATACCTTGTACATGTACTTGTATGCCTTGTACATGTACTTGTATACCTTGTACATGTACTTGTATACCTTGTACATGTACTTGTATGCCTTGTACATGTACTTGTATACCTTGTACATGTACTTGTATACCTTGTACATGTACTTGTATGCCTTGTACATGTACTTGTATGCCTTGTACATGTACTTGTATACCTTGTACATGTACTTGTATGCCTTGTACATGTACTTGTATACCTTGTACATGTACTTGCACATGTACTTGTATACCTTGTACATGTACTTGTATACCTTGTACATGTACTTGTATGTACTTGTATATCTTGTACATGTACTTGTATACCTTGTACATGTACTTGTATACCTTGTACATGTACTTGTATACCTTGTACATGTACTTGTATGCCTTGTACCTTGTACATGTACTTGTATGCCTTGTACTTGTATGCCTTGTACATGTACTTGTATACCTTGTACATGTACTTGCACATGTACTTGTATACCTTGTACATGTACTTGTATACCTTGTACATGTACTTGTATACCTTGTACAACAGAATTCTAAGTTCTTCAAGAATATTATTAAGTTAACTAATTTTCACGTATACAGTTTAAACTTATAAGTCGCTATCCTTCTCATCAAGTTGCATCAGTGGTTTGAAGTCTATCAGCAGAGGCATTCTCCAGTAACTGAATGGAAAATATCACAATTTAACAAAATTGGTAAATCGAGACATAGTCATCCCTATATTAACATAAAGTGAACAAAACATTTAATGATAAAATTAAGTTGAAGTGTTGCTCAGACACAACCTCTCACAACTGTGTTTGATAACCGGCACTTACATACGTCCTTTCTAAATCTAAATTCATTTAGCTTAAAAACCACTATTTCTGGTCACTGTGTGACAGACTGGACAAAATGGACAGAATGAACAATATAGACAGAATAGACAGAATGGACACAATGGACAAAATAGACTATTACGGAGTAGTAAAAAAAAATATTGATATAAAATAATGCTCCATATATAATATAATTTTTCGTGTAGTATACAGAAAGTAGACGTGTATTATTCCCTTAGAGCGAACGTGTTTATCCCTGTCAGTGAGGCAGTGACCAGGCCAGCAGCAGATGACAGCTGTGTTTAGTCCAGTACCAGACGGCTGGTCACGGGGTGAAGTTATCTTGTTTGGCTGGTAGTTTGAGTAGGAAATTTTGGTAAGTTTGTTTTAGTGTATGCTATAGATGTTTGTGTTTAAATGTTCTTACGTTTATTTGTTAAGCAGTTGTATGCAGAGGTCTGTTTATGCGAGAGTACTGTACGTTTCCGCTGTAGGCTATGTAGCCACTACACCAGGCTATGTAGCCACCACACTCCAGGCTATGTAGCCACCACACTCCAGGCTATGTAGCCACTACACTCCAGGCTATGTAGCCACTACACTCCAGGCTATGTAGCCACCACACTCCAGGCTATGTAGCCACCACACTCCAGGCTATGTAGCCACCACACTCCAGGCTATGTAGCCACCACACTCCAGGCTATGTAGCCACCACACTCCAGGCTATGTAGCCACTACACTCCAGGCTATGTAGCCACCACACTCCAGGCTATGTAGCCACCACACTCCAGGCTATGTAGCCACCACACTCCAGGCTATGTAGCCACCACACTCCAGGCTATGTAGCCACCACACTCCAGGCTATGTAGCCACCACACTCCAGGCTATGTAGCCACCACACTCCAGGCTATGTAGCCACCACACTCCAGGCTATGTAGCCACCACACTCCAGGCTATGTAGCCACCACACTCCAGGCTATGTAGCCACCACACTCCAGGCTATGTAGCCACTACACTCCAGGCTATGTAGCCACCACACTCCAGGCTATGTAGCCACCACACTCCAGGCTATGTAGCCACCACACTCCAGGCTATGTAGCCACCACACTCCAGGCTATGTAGCCACCACACTCCAGGCTATGTAGCCACCACACTCCAGGCTATGTAGCCACCACACTCCAGGCTATGTAGCCACCACACTCCAGGCTATGTAGCCACCACACTCCAGGCTATGTAGCCACCACACTCCAGGCTATGTAGCCACCACACTCCAGGCTATGTAGCCACCACACTCCAGGCTATGTAGCCACCACACTCCAGGCTATGTAGCCACCACACTCCAGGCTATGTAGCCACCACACTCCAGGCTATGTAGCCACCACACTCCAGGCTATGTAGCCACCACACTCCAGGATATGTAGCCACTACACTCCAGGCTATGTAGCCACCACACTCCAGGCTATGTAGCCACTACACTCCAGGCTATGTAGCCACTACACTCCAGGCTATGTAGCCACTACACTCCAGGCTATGTAGCCACTACACTCCAGGCTATGTAGCCACTACACTCCAGGCTATGTAGCCACCACACTCCAGGCTATGTAGCCACCACACTCCAGGCTATGTAGCCACCACACTCCAGGCTATGTAGCCACCACACTCCAGGCTATGTAGCCACCACACTCCAGGCTATGTAGCCACTACACTCCAGGCTATGTAGCCACCACACTCCAGGCTATGTAGCCACTACACTCCAGGCTATGTAGCCACTACACTCCAGGCTATGTAGCCACTACACTCCAGGCTACGTAGCCACCACACTCCAGGCTACGTAGCCACTACACTCCAGGCTACGTAGCCACCACACTCCAGGCTACGTATCCACTACACTCCAGGCTATGTAGCCACCACACTCCAGGCTATGTAGCCACTACACTCCAGGCTATGTAGCCACCACACTCCAGGCTATGTAGCCACCACACTCCAGGCTATGTAGCCACCACACTCCAGGCTATGTAGCCACCACACTCCAGGCTATGTAGCCACCACACTCCAGGCTATGTAGCCACTACACTCCAGGCTATGTAGCCACCACACTCCAGGCTATGTAGCCACCACACTCCAGGCTATGTAGCCACCACACTCCAGGCTATGTAGCCACCACACTCCAGGCTATGTAGCCACCACACTCCAGGCTATGTAGCCACTACACTCCAGGCTATGTAACCACTACACTCCAGGCTATGTAGCCACTACACTCCAGGCTATGTAGCCACTACACTCCAGGCTATGTAACCACCACACTCCAGGCTATGTAGCCACCACACTCCAGGCTATGTAGCCACTACACTCCAGGCTATGTAGCCACTACACTCCAGGCTATGTAACCACTACACTCCAGGCTATGTAGCCACCACACTCCAGGCTATGTAGCCACCACACTCCAGGCTATGTAGCCACCACACTCCAGGCTATGTAGCCACCACACTCCAGGCTATGTAGCCACCACACTCCAGGCTATGTAGCCACTACACTCCAGGCTATGTAGCCACCACACTCCAGGCTATGTAGCCACTACACTCCAGGCTATGTAGCCACTACACTCCAGGCTATGTAGCCACTACACTCCAGGCTACGTAGCCACCACACTCCAGGCTATGTAGCCACTACACTCCAGGCTACGTAGCCACCACACTCCAGGCTATGTAACCACTACACTCCAGGCTATGTAGCCACCACACTCCAGGCTATGTAGCCACCACACTCCAGGCTATGTAGCCACCACACTCCAGGCTATGTAGCCACCACACTCCAGGCTATGTAGCCACCACACTCCAGGCTATGACCACACTCCAGGCTATGTAGCCACCACACTCCAGGCTATGACCACACTCCAGGCTACGTAGCCACCACACTCCAGGCTACGTAGCCACCACACTCCAGGCTACGTAGCCACCACACTCCAGGCTACGTAGCCACCACACTCCAGGCTACGTAGCCACCACACTCCAGGCTACGTAGCCACCACACTCCAGGCTACGTAGCCACCACACTCCAGGCTACGTAGCCACCACACTCCAGGCTACGTAGCCACCACACTCCAGGCTACGTAGCCACCACACTCCAGGCTACGTAGCCACCACACTCCAGGCTACGTAGCCACCACACTCCAGGCTACGTAGCCACCACACTCCAGGCTACGTAGCCACCACACTCCAGGCTACGTAGCCACCACACTCCAGGCTACGTAGCCACCACACTCCAGGCTACGTAGCCACCACACTCCAAGCTACGTAGCCACCACACTCCAGGCTACGTAGCCACCACACTCCAGGCTACGTAGCCACCACACTCCAGGCTACGTAGCCACCACACTCCAGGCTACGTAGCCACCACACTCCAGGCTACGTAGCCACCACACTCCAGGCTACGTAGCCACCACACTCCAGGCTACGTAGCCACCACACTCCAGGCTACGTAGCCACCACACTCCAGGCTACGTAGCCACCACACTCCAGGCTACGTAGCCACCACACTCCAGGCTACGTAGCCACCACACTCCAGGCTACGTAGCCACCACACTCCAGGCTACGTAGCCACCACACTCCAGGCTACGTAGCCACCACACTCCAGGCTACGTAGCCACCACACTCCAGGCTACGTAGCCACCACACTCCAGGCTACGTAGCCACCACACTCCAGGCTACGTAGCCACCACACTCCAGGCTACGTAGCCACCACACTCCAGGCTACGTAGCCACCACACTCCAGGCTACGTAGCCACCACACTCCAGGCTATGTAGCCACCACACTCCAGGCTATGTAGCCACCACACTCCAGGCTATGTAGCCACCACACTCCAGGCTATGTAGCCACCACACTCCAGGCTATGTAGCCACCACACTCCAGGCTATGTAGCCACCACACTCCAGGCTATGTAGCCACCACACTCCAGGCTATGTAGCCACCACTCTCCAGGCTATGTAGCCACCACACTCCAGGCTATGTAGCCTGGAATGTGGTGCTTTTTTTTCTGTGGCGATAAGTCTTGAGTTTCTGTAGTTTATAAAATGGTTGTGTGAATTACGATGTTGTACACAGGCATTCCTTGTATCGTCAGACCTGCTTGCGTATTGGTGTTCTGAAATACGTGTTTGGAGGTCCCTTGATGTTTCGCCCCCGTATAATTTGTTGCAGTCATTACAAGGGATTATGTATACCCCTGCAGAGGGTGGAAGCTTGTCCTGTCTATTACTGGTAATGTCCTTGATGGTCGTGGTTGTGGAGGTAGATACTTGGAATGAGGTATTGGAAAAAGATGTTGGAAACGTGTTTGGCAATGGAGTTGGCGGGGAGGACTATGTATCTCTTCTCAGCAGTGTCTTTTCTGAGTGTGTTAAGTTGTTTAATTCCCGTCGTCTGCAGTCTCTGATGAAGTGACTAGGATAGTGGAGTTTAGAAAATACTTGTTCAATTATAGTGCATTCTTCCTCAAGGAACTCATTGCTGCAGATTCTGAGTGCACGCAGGAAGAAGCCTATAATTACACCACGTTTAGTTTTGGTGTCGTGGTGAGAGTAGAAGTGGAGAAGATCGTTTTGGTTGGTGGGTTTTCGATAGACTTTAAAACGAAGTTTATGGTCATCCTTGCAGAGAAGAACATCGAGGAAAGGAAGAGTGTTGTCGACTTCTTCTTCAAGGGTGAACTGGATTGAAGGCTCGACCTGGGTGAGCTTGTCTTGGAGAGCTTGAACGTTGAAGCGTCTAGGAGTTATGAGGAGAATGTCGTCAACATAAGGGAGCCAGGTGACAGTCGAAGGAATAATGGTGGAGAAACGTTCGGCTTCTAGATGTTGAAGATTGAGACACTTATGCAACATATGGGAGTCTTTATTCAGGAAACGTTTCGCCACACAGTGGCTTCATCAGTCCAATACAAAGTAGAAAGGCGTAAGGAGAGGAGTTTGAGGTAATCAGTCCCTCAGCCTGGAGTCGATGTGTTCATTCCATCAATCTTTTAGAATGTACAGCATAGGGCCGTAGACGTGGCTTAAATACTGTAGTGAGGTGAGGCGAAGCAGGAGGAGGTGGAGTGGGCAGTTATTACCAGGATACCTCAGGGATATGTTTAAAAGACAATATTCAAAATAAAGTTGCTAGTAATGGCAAATCAATTGATCAACAAACAAAGAGAGATAGTAGAGGGCAACGAGTGACTAGCTCCCTAAAGGTTTACTATACAAATAGTAGGAGTCTAAGAAATAAGATAGATGAGCTAAAATTACTTGCAAGTGTAGGTAATATAGATATTGTTGGTATAACAGAGACCTGGTTCAACCTGAAAGATAGAGAAATGCCTTCTGAATACAACATACAGGGTTATAAACTATTCCACACTGATAGGACCTGCCTAGTATGGGCCAACAGGCCTGCTGCACTGTTCCTCCTTTCTTATGTTCTTATGATAGGGTCAACAGGAAGGGTGGTGGTGTGGCGATGTATGTCAGAGAAAATTTAAATTGTTGTCTTAGACATGATATAAGATTAGTAACATCGAACACAGAATCGGTTTGGCTACAGTTTCTCGAGGGACATGACAAATTAATTTTGGGTGTGATTTATAGGCCCCCAAACCTTGATAGGGAGTGCAGTAAGGTGTTATGGGACGAAATTCATAAGGCATCTAGATATGAAAATGTTGTGATAATGGGAGATTTTAACTTTAGACAAATTGATTGGAACAATATGACAGGAAATCTTGAGTCTAGTGACTTTCTTGATACGGTTCAGGATTGCTTTTTAGAACAGGTTGTGACAGAACCAACTAGAGGAAACAATCTGCTTGACTTGGTTCTTGCCAACAAAGATTCACTAATTAATAATTTTGAGGTTAATGATGAGCTTGGGGAAAGTGATCACAAATCACTTAGTTTCAATATATCATGGAATTACCCAGATAACTGCAATCAAATCTCTGTCACAGATTTTCGCTTGGCCGACTTCATGGGACTGAAAAATTACCTGGGTGGGCTAAATTGGGATGCCCTGACTATGGGTCAGGTAGGTGATCTTGGTTGCCAATATGACTTTTTCAGAGCATAGTTCTAGCTGCCCAGACAACTTTTGCTCCGAGTAGGGAAATTAGATCTAACAAAAATGATCCCAAATGGATGAACAATAGATTAAAACATCTCATTGGTCAAAAGAGAGGCATATATAGGCGTATCAAAAGAGGGGATGGGCAGTTAAGAAATCAATATATTCAGTTAAAGAGAGAAATAAAAAAAGGAGTAAGAAAAGCAAAAAGGGATTATGAGGCTAAGGTCGCAAGGGATTCAAAGACTAACCCAAAAGGGTTCTTTCAGGTATACAGAAGTAAGATTTGGGACAAGATTGGCCCACTTAAGAGTAACTCTGGTCAGATCACTGACAGTGATAAGGTTATGTGTGAAATACTAAATACCTACTTCCTCTCAGTTTTCGCCCAGGAAAATACTAGCGATATTCCTGAAATAATAGATTACGTAGAATAGAATGATAATAAACAATGTACGATAGTGGTAACTAGTGACATGGTCCTCAGACAAATAGAGAAACTAAAACCTAACAAATCCCCAGGTCCTGATGAACTGTTTGCAAGGGTGTTAAAGGAATGTAAAGAGGAACTTAGCATACCTTTGGCTAATCTTTTTAACATATCACTACAAACTGGCATAGTGCCTGATAAGTGGAAAATGGCAAATGTAATACCTATTTACAAGGCAGGTGACAGGTCCTTGGCTTCGAACTATAGACCAATAAACCTTACCTCCATAGTGGGAAAATTTATGGAATCAATAATTGCCGAAGCAATTCGTAGCCATCTTGACAGGCACAGATTGATTAATGATTCTCAACACGGTTTTACAAAGGGGCGTTCCTGTCTTACGAATTTACTAACTTTTTTCACGAAGGTGTTTGAGGAGGTAGATCATGGTAATGAATATGATATTGTGTATATGGACTTCAGTAAGGCTTTCGATAGAGTTCCACACCAGAGGCTATTGAGGAAACTTAGGGCACACGGAATAGGATGAGAAATTTTTTCCTGGGCAGAGGCATGGCTGACAAATAGACAGCAGAGAGTTTGCATAAATGGGGAGAAATCAGAATGGGGGCACGTCACAAGCGGTGTTCCTCAGGGGTCAGTGTTGGGCCCGTTGTTGTTCACAATTTACATAAACGACATAGATGAGGGAATAAATAGCGACATAAGTAAATTTGCTGATGACACCAAAATAGGCCGTCCAATTCATTCTAATGAGGACATTAGAGCACTCCAGGATGATTTAAATAGACTGACGCAATGGTCGGAGAAGTGGCAGATGCAGTTTAATATTGACAAATGCAAAGTTCTAAATGCTGGACAGTTAAATAACCATGCCACATATAAACTAAATAATGTAGATCTTAATACTACCGACTGCAAAAAGGATTTAGGAGTTCTGGTTAGCAGTAATCTAAAACCAAGACAACAGTGCATTAGTGTTCGCAATAAAGCTAACAGAATCCTTGGCTTCATATCTAGAAGTATAAATAATAGAAGTCCTCAGGTTGTTCTTCAACTCTATATTTCCTTGGTTAGGCCTCATTTAGATTATGCTGCTCAGCTCTGGTCACCGTATTACAGAATGGATATAAATGCTCTGGAAAACGTACAGAGGAGGATGACAAAGATGATCCTATGTATCAGAAATCTTGTTGAATTAGACACATGTGCAACTCTTGGGTATCTTTATTGAGGAAACGTTTCGCCACACAGTGGCTTCATCAGTCCATACAAAGGAGAAACTTGATGAAGCCACTGTGTGGCGAAACGTTTCCTCAATAAAGATACCCAAGAGTTGCACATGTGTCTAATTCAACAACATGTCGGTTGAAATTAAGACACATGTGCAACATCTGGGTATCTTTATTGTAGACGTTTCGCCATCCAGTGGCTTTATCAATACAAATTCCAGGACATAACTTGAAGATAGTAGAACTATGTACAGAAGATGAGGTAATCAGTCCCTCTACCTAGGAGGAGGTGCGAAGAGCACAACGACTATGGTGCTCTTCGCACCTACTCCTAGGTTGAGGGACTGATTACCTCATCTTCTGTACATAGTTCTACTATCTTCAAGTTATGTCCTGGAATTTGTATTGATAAAGCCACGGATGGCGAAACGTCTACAATAAAGATACCCAGATGTTGCACATGTGTCTTAATTTCATCTTGTCGGTATTGTATACCATTCTTGCACAACATGTCGGTTCTCTGAACCATTTATCTACAATCAGAAATCTTCCCTATGAGGATAGACTGAGGCCCTGAATCTGCACTCTCTCGAAAGGCGTAGAATTAGGGGGGATATGATCGAGGTGTATAAATGGAAAACAGGAATAAATAAAAGGGATGTAAATAGCGTGCTGAAAATTTCCAGCCAAGACAGGACTCGCAGCAATGGTTTCAAGTTGGAAAAATTCAGATTCAGGAAGGATATAGGAAAGTACTGGTTTGGTAATAGAGTTGTGGATGAGTGGAACAAACTCCTGAGTACAGTTATTGAGGCTAAAACGTTGTGTAGTTTTAAAAATAGGTTAGATAAATACATGAGTGGGTGTGGGTTGGTGTGAGTTGGACCTGACTAGCTTGTGCTGCTGGGTCTGGTACAGTGCTCCATCCTTGAGTGGGGATGACCAGACTGGGTGGTTCATTGGGATAATCCGGGGGGTGGGTCATTGGTCTAATCCGGGGGGGAGGGGACATGGACCTGCTGCGCGTGGGTCAGTAGGCCTGTTGCACTGTTCCTTCTTTTTGTTCTTATGTTCTTATGTATCATCCACTAGTCGAAGTAGGTCTTCGTCCAAAGGTTGGACAAGTGTTGAAGAATTCTTTGTAACAAGTTCCCATGATGCTGCAGTGTCTGACAGTTGTGATGAATGGTTTGAGAAACCGACAAGTTGAAGATTGAGACACTTATGCAACATATGGGAATCTTTATTCAGGAAACGTTTCGCCACACAGTGACTTCATCAGTCCATGTATAGGTTCGCAGGACTGCACTGAGTGGCGAACCCATGGGTAGTCCAAAAGTCTGCTGAAAGAGGCGATTTTCGAAAGAGAAACACGTAAAGCCAACACATAGTTCAACAAGGTCGATGAAATCGCTGGCTGAAATAGGAAGATCAAGTGAATTGTCAATTTTCCTGCGCAAGAGATCGATGGCTTGTGTAGTAGGTAGTAATTCACACAACCACTTGATAAACTACAGAAACTCAAGACTTATCGCCACAGAAGACAACACTCAATACCAAAGAATCCTGGAATCATCACTTATTTCTCTGAAAGTTAAGACACTTGTGCAACATCTGGTTATCTTTATTGTAGACGTTTCGCCATCCAGTGGCTTTATCAATACAGATTCTAGGACATAGCTTGAAGACAGTAGGACTATATACATCATCAACACACCTCCCCCACAGAACCCACAGGATGACCCTCCAACAAAGAGTCCGACGCTTCCTTTACAAGAAGAACTTCCCAAGACCAGGGATCCTGAGTGACCTCCCCGAAGATATAGAAGAATGGATACCATCAGAACCATTCTATGTCCAACAACAAGGATAAATGCACCCCAATCTAGGGAGACTTACCTCAAACAGACTACACCTTACAACTAACCTTGTAACATCTGCAAACATCCTACGGCAGAACACCACCTCAGAAACTGCTCAGCCAATCAACACCGGGTTAGCAGCCAATATCCATCCAACGCCCTGCAACTACCATCTGCAGCAACAGACTTACAACCGACCTCTCGCATAAAAAGAGGCAATTGCAAAAACTATGCATCTTTCCAACTGATGAGAGTAAGACACATGTGCAACATCTGGGTATCTTTATTGTAGACGTTTCGCCATCCAGTGGCTTTATCAATACAAATTCTAGGACATAACTTGAAGACAGTAGAACTATGTACAGAAGATGAGGTAATCAGTCCCTCAACCTAGGAGTAGGTGCGAACAGCACCATAGTCGTGGAGATTCTGAAGCAGAAGAAAGAATCCTGGCGCTTATATAGTAACGTCAGGTGTAGCAGACTCAGTGGCATGCAGGTATACAGCTGGTATAACTGTGTGCAACTGATGGGCAGGAGGTATACCCATCTTATGAATTCAGTGTAGTCATGAATAACACAACACACACACACACACTTGTATAAAATGCACCAAAGTGGTTAAGTCACTTAAGTTTATTATCCACCTCCCCTACACCCACCCACCTTTTTCCCATATTTCCATCCTTACCCATCCTTCTGTGGTTCACCACTTGTAATATATTCACTTTCTAATTTCTCTTCATTTATGCGAAGTCTGTCCACGAGATAATTTACCCTCCTATACCATGTGCCGCTACTTCATTATCATCCTGGTGGAACTATCACACACCTTGCTGAAGTCCTGTGCACATGATCGTATTCATTATCATGGTCTACTGCCTCAAATACTTTAGTGAAAAAATTTGCAAATTTATAAGGAAAGTTCCTTTTTGCAAACGATGTTGAAGTTGTTGATCAGATCAGATATTTCAGTGTGCCTCTGAATTGCATCAGCAGTTATTGACTCCATAAATTTTCTCATACTGAGGCACGTAAGTTCTTCCGTCGTTTAATAGCACGTTCATTTTTCCCACTATAATCTACCTTGTCCATAATTACCATTGCACTTGCTTTGTGAAGTCCAGGATCTTTCTTTAATTCATGGTATAACTTAACAAATCTTTGAGGACAATTGTGTTGTAGAGTCTGAGACCTCTACAACACAACTGTTGCCGAGGTGAACTGAGTTACATTAACAGTAAGCTGGCCTTGGTTACATTAACAGTAAGCTGAGCTCAGTTACATTAACAGTAAGCTGGCCTTGGTTACATTAACAGTAAGCTGAGCTGAGTTACATTAACAGTAAGCTGGCCTGGGTTACATTAACAGTAAGCTGACCTGCGTTACATGAACAGTAAGCTAAGCTGAGTTACATTAACAATTAACTGACCTGGGTTACAGTAGTAAGCTGAGCTGAGTTATATTAAGAGTAAGCTGAGCTGAGTTACATTAATAGTAAGCAGAGCTGGGTTACATTAATAATAAGGTGAGCTGAGTTACATTAATAGTAAGCTTAGATGATTACATTAATAGTAAGCCGAGCTGACTTATATTAACAGTAAGCTGATATGAGTTACAATAACAGTAAGCTGAGCTGAGTTACATTAAAAGTAAGCTGAGATGAGTTACAATAACAGTAAGCTGAGCTGAGTTACATTAAAAGTAAGCTGAGATGAGTTACAATAACAGTAAGCTGAGCTGAGTTACATTAAAAGTAAGCTGAGATGAGTTACAATAACAGTAAGCTGAGATGAGTTGCAATAACAGTAAGCTGAGATGAGTTGCAATAACAGTAAGCTGAGTTGCAATAACAGTAAGCTGAGATGAGTTGCAATAACAGTAAGCTGAGATGAGTTGCAATAACAGCAAACTGAGATGAGTTGCAATAACAGTAAGCTGAGATGAGTTGCAATAACAGTAAGCCGAGATGAGTTGCAATAACAGTAAGCTGAGATGAGTTGCAATAACAGTAAGCTGAGATGAGTTGCAATAACAGTAAGCTGAGATGTGTTGCAATAACAGTAAGCTGAGATGAGTTGCAATAACAGTAAGCTGAGATGAGTTGCAGAAACAGTAAGCCGAGATGAGTTGCAATAACAGTAAGCTGAGATAAATTACAATAACAGTAAGCTGAGATGAGTTGCAATAACAGTAAGCTGAGATGAGTTGCAATTACAATAAGCTGAGATGAGTTGCAATAACAGTAAGCTGAGATGAGTTGCAATAACAGTAAGCTGAGATGAGTTGCAATAACAGTAAGCTGAGATAAATTACAATAACAGTAAGCTGAGATGAGTTGCAATAACAGTAAGCTGAGATGAGTTGCAATTACAGTAAGCTGAGATGAGTTGCAATAACAGTAAGCTGAGATGAGTTGCAATAACAGTAAGCTGAGATGAGTTGCAATAACAGTAAGCTGAGATGAGTTGCAATAACAGTAAGCTGAGATGAGTTGCAATAACAGTAAGCTGAGATGAGTTGCAATGACAGTAAGCTGAGATGAGTTGCAATAACAGTAAGCTGAGATGAGTTGCAATAACAGTAAGCTGAGATGAGTTGCAATAACAGTAAGCTGAGATGAGTTGCAATAACATAAGCTGAGATGAGTTGCAATAACAGTAAGTTGTGATGAGTTGCAATAACAGTAAGCTGAGATGAGTTGCAATAACAGTAAGCTGAGATGAGTTGCAATAACAGTAAGCTGAGATGAGTTGCAATAACAGTAAGCTGAGATGAGTTGCAATAACAGTAAGCTGAGATGAGTTGCAATAACAGTAAACTGAGATGAATTGCAATAACAGTAAGCTCAGATGAGTTGCAATAACAGTAAGCCGAGATGAGTTGCAATAACAGTAAGCTGAGATGAGTTGCAATAACAGTAAGCTGAGATGAGTTGCAATAACAGTAAGCTGAGATGAGTTGCAATAACAGTAAGCTGAGATGAGTTGCAATAACAGTAAGCTGAGATGAGTTGCAATAACAGTAAGCTGAGATGAGTTGCAATAACAGTAAGCTGAGATGAGTTGCAATAACAGTAAGCTGAGATGAGTTGCAATAACAGTAAGCTGAGATGAGTTGCAATAACAGTAAGCTGAGATGAGTTGCAATAACAGTAAGCTGAGATGAGTTGCAATAACAGTAAGCTGAGATGAGTTGCAATAACAGTAAGCTGAGATGAGTTGCAATAACAGTAAGCTGACTGTCCAGTAAATGCCTCTCTTATTATTTTTAACTAAGAGATGTTATATTCTCTTGCATATTCTTTTAGGGTTATTTATTCTTATCAAAATTCTCTTTTAACAAAACACGTATATGGTTGAGTCAGCTTGTAATTTTGTTTTAAATATCGTATTGGTAATTACCAGCTTCCCTTACTATAGTCACTAGTGAAGTCAACCTCAGACTTCACTACTCTTGTAAGTCAACCTCAGACTTCACTACTCTAGTTAGTCAACCTCAGACTTCACTACTCTTGTAAGTCAACCTCAGACTTCACTACTCTAGTTAGTCAACCTCAGACTTCACTACTCTAGTAAGTCAACCTCAGACTTCACTACTCTAGTAAGTCAACCTCAGACTTCACTACTCTAGTAAGTCAACCTCAGACTTCACTACTCTAGTAAGTCAACCTCAGACTTCACTACTCTAGTAAGTCTACCTCAGACTTCACTACACTAGTAAGTCAACCTCAGACTTCACTACTCTAGTTAGTCAACCTCAGACTTCACTACTCTAGTAAGTCAACCTCAGACTTCACTACTCTAGTAAGTCAACCTCAGACTTCACTACTCTAGTAAGTCAACCTCAGACTTCACTACTCTAGTAAGTCAACCTCAGACTTCACTACTCTAGTAAGTCTACCTCAGACTTCACTACACTAGTAAGTCAACCTCAGACTTCACTACTCTAGTTATTCAACCTCAGACTTCACTACTCTAGTAAGTCAACCTCAGACTTCACTACTCTAGTAAGTCAACCTCAGACTTCACTACTCTAGTAAGTCAACCTCAGACTTCACTACTCTAGTAAGTCTACCTCAGACTTCACTACTCTAGTAAGTCAACCTCAGACTTCACTACTCTAGTAAGTCAACCTCAGACTTCACTCCTCTAGTAAGTCAACCTCAGACTTCACTACTCTAGTAAGTCAACCTCAGACTTCACTACTCTTGTAAGTCAACCTCAGACTTCACTACTCTAGTAAGTCAACCTCAGACTTCACTAGTCTAGTTAGTCAACCTCAGACTTCACTACTCTAGTTAGTCAACCTCAGACTTCACTACTCTAGTAAGTCAACCTCAGACTTCACTACTCTAGTAAGTCAACCTCAGACTTCACTACTCTAGTAAGTCAACCTCAGACTTCACTACTCTAGTAAGTCAACCTCAGACTTCACTAGTCTAGTTAGTCAACCTCAGACTTTACTACTCTAGTTAGTCAACCTCAGAGTTCACTACTCTAGTAAGTCAACCTCAGACTTCACTACTCTAGTAAGTCAACCTCAGACTTCACTACTCTAGTAAGTCAACCTCAGACGTCGCTACTCTAGTAAGTCAACCTCAGACTTCACTACTCTAGTAAGTCAACCTCAGACTTCACTACTCTAGTAAGTCAACCTCAGACTTCACTACTCTAGTAAGTCAACCTCAGACTTCGCTACTCTAGTAAGTCAACCTCAGACTTCACTACTCTAGTAAGTCAACCTCAGACTTCACTACTCTAGTAAGTCAACCTCAGACTTCACTACTCTAGTAAGTCAACCTCAGACTTCACTACTCTAGTAAGTCAACCTCAGACTTCACTACTCTAGTAAGTCAACCTCAGACTTCACTACTCTAGTAAGTCTACCTCAGACTTCACTACACTAGTAAGTCAACCTCAGACTTCACTACTCTAGTTATTCAACCTCAGACTTCACTACTCTAGTAAGTCAACCTCAGACTTCACTACTCTAGTAAGTCAACCTCAGACTTCACTACTCTAGTAAGTCAACCTCAGACTTCACTACTCTAGTAAGTCTACCTCAGACTTCACTACTCTAGTAAGTCAACCTCAGACTTCACTACTCTAGTAAGTCAACCTCAGACTTCACTCCTCTAGTAAGTCAACCTCAGACTTCACTACTCTAGTAAGTCAACCTCAGACTTCACTACTCTTGTAAGTCAACCTCAGACTTCACTACTCTAGTAAGTCAACCTCAGACTTCACTAGTCTAGTTAGTCAACCTCAGACTTCACTACTCTAGTTAGTCAACCTCAGACTTCACTACTCTAGTAAGTCAACCTCAGACTTCACTACTCTAGTAAGTCAACCTCAGACTTCACTACTCTAGTAAGTCAACCTCAGACTTCACTACTCTAGTAAGTCAACCTCAGACTTCACTAGTCTAGTTAGTCAACCTCAGACTTTACTACTCTAGTTAGTCAACCTCAGAGTTCACTACTCTAGTAAGTCAACCTCAGACTTCACTACTCTAGTAAGTCAACCTCAGACTTCACTACTCTAGTAAGTCAACCTCAGACTTCGCAACTCTAGTAAGTCAACCTCAGACTTCACTACTCTAGTAAGTCAACCTCAGACTTCACTACTCTAGTAAGTCAACCTCAGACTTCACTACTCTAGTAAGTCAACCTCAGACTTCGCTACTCTAGTAAGTCAACCTCAGACTTCACTACTCTAGTAAGTCAACCTCAGACTTCACTACTCTAGTAAGTCAACCTCAGACTTCACTACTCTAGTTAGTCAACCTCAGACTTCACTACTCTAGTAAGTCAACCTCAGACTTCACTCCTCTAGTAAGTCAACCTCAGACTTCACTACTCTAGTAAGTCAACCTCAGACTTCACTACTCTAGTTAGTCAACCTCAGACTTCACTACTCTAGTAAGTCAACCTCAGACTTCACTCCTCTAGTAAGTCAACCTCAGACTTCGCTACTCTAGTAAGTCAACCTCAGACTTCACTACTCTAGTAAGTCAACCTCAGACTTCACTACTCTAGTAAGTCAACCTCAGACTTCACTACTCTAGTAAGTCAACCTCAGACTTCACTAGTCTAGTAAGTCAACCTCAGACTTCACTACTCTAGTAAGTCAACCTCAGACTTCACTAGTCTAGTAAGTCAACCTCAGACTTCACTACTCTAGTAAGTCAACCTCAGACTTCACTACTCTAGTAAGTCAACCTCAGACTTCACTACTCTAGTTAGTCAACCTCAGACTTCACTACTCTAGTAAGTCAACCTCAGACTTCACTCCTCTAGTAAGTCAACCTCAGACTTCGCTACTCTAGTAAGTCAACCTCAGACTTCACTACTCTAGTAAGTCAAACTCAGACTTCACTACTCTAGTAAGTCAACCTCAGACTTCACTACTCTAGTAAGTCAACCTCAGACTTCACTACTCTAGTAAGTCAACCTCAGACTTCACTACTCTAGTAAGTCAACCTCAGACTTCACTAGTCTAGTAAGTCTACCTCAGACTTCACTACTCTAGTAAGTCAACCTCAGACTTCACTACTCTAGTAAGTCAACCTCAGACTTCACTACTCTAGTAAGTCAACCTCAGACTTCACTACTCTAGTAAGTCAACCTCAGACTTCACTACTCTAGTAAGTCAACCTCAGACTTCACTACTCTAGTAAGTCAACCTCAGACTTCACTACTCTAGTAAGTCAACCTCAGACTTCACTACTCTAGTAAGTCAACCTCAGACTTCGCTACTCTAGTAAGTCAACCTCAGACTTCACTACTCTAGTAAGTCAACCTCAGACTTCACTACTCTAGTAAGTCAATCTCAGACTTCACTACTCTAGTAAGTCAACCTCAGAATTCACTACTCTAGTAGGTCAATCTCAGACTTCACTACTCTAGTAAGTCAACCTCAGACTTCACTACTCTAGTAAGTCAACCTCAGACTTCACTACTCTAGTAAGTCAACCTCAGACTTCACTACTCTAGTAAGTCAACCTCAGACTTCACTACTCTAGTAGGTCAATCTCAGACTTCACTACTCTAGTAAGTCAACCTCAGACTTCACTACTCTAGTAAGTCAACCTCAGACTTCACTACTCTAGTAAGTCAACCTCAGACTTCACTACTCTAGTAAGTCAACCTCAGACTTCACTACTCTAGTAAGTCAACCTCAGACTTCGCTACTCTAGTAAGTCAACCTCAGACTTCACTACTCTAGTAAGTCAACCTCAGACTTCACTACTCTAGTAAGTCAATCTCAGACTTCACTACTCTAGTAAGTCAACCCCAGACTTCACTACTCTAGTTAGTCAACCTCAGACTTCACTACTGTACTAAGTCAACCTCAGACTTCACTACTCTAGTAAGTCAACCTCAGACTTCACTACTCTAGTAAGTCAACCTCAGACTTCACTACTCTAGTAAGTCAACCTCAGACGTCACTACTGTACTAAGTCAACCTCAGACTTCTCTACTCTAGTAAGTCTACCTCAGACTTCACTACTCTAGTAAGTCAACCTCAGACTTCACTACTCTAGTAAGTCAACCTCAGACTTCACTACTCTAGTAAGTCAACCTCAGACTTCACTACTCTAGTAAGTCAACCCCAGACTTCACTACTCTAGTTAGTCAACCTCAGACTTCACTACTGTACTAAGTCAACCTCAGACTTCACTACTCTAGTAAGTCAACCTCAGACTTCACTACTCTAGTAAGTCAACCTCAGACTTCACTAGTCTAGTAAGTCAACCTCAGACGTCACTACTGTACTAAGTCAACCTCAGACTTCTCTACTCTAGTAAGTCTACCTCAGACTTCACTACTCTAGTAAGTCAACCTCAGACTTCACTACTCTAGTAAGTCAACCTCAGACTTCACTACTCTAGTAAGTCAACCTCAGACTTCACTACTCTAGTAAGTCAACTTCAGACTTCACTACTCTAGTAAGTCAACCTCAGACTTCACTACTCTAGTAAGTCAACCTCAGACTTCACTACTCTAGTAAGTCAACCTCAGACTTCACTACTCTAGTAAGTCAACCTCAGACTTCACTACTCTAGTAAGTCAACCTCAGACTTCACTACTCTAGTAAGTCAACCTCAGACTTCACTACTCTAGTAAGTCAACCTTAGACTTCACTACTCTAGTAAGTCAACCTCAGACTTCACTACTCTAGTAAGTCAACCTCAGACTTCACTACTCTAGTAAGTCAACCTCAGACTTCACTACTCTAGTAAGTCAACCTCAGACTTCACTACTCTAGTAAGTCAACCTCAGACTTCACTACTCTAGTAAGTCAACCTCAGACTTCACTACTCTAGTAAGTCAACCTCAGACTTCACTACTCTAGTAAGTCAACCTCAGACTTCACTACTCTAGTATGTCAACCTCAGACTTCACTACTCTAGTAAGTCAACCTCAGACTTCACTACTCTAGTAAGTCAACCTCAGACTTCACTACTCTAGTAAGTCAACCTTAGACTTCACTACTCTAGTAAGTCAACCTCAGACTTCACTACTCTAATAAGTCAACCTCAGACTTCACTACTCTAATAAGTCAACCTCAGACTTCACTACTCTAGTAAGTCAACCTCAGACTTCACTCCTCTAGTAAGTCAACCTCAGACTTCACTCCTCTAGTAAGTCAACCTCAGACTTCACTACTCCAGTAAGTCAACCTCAGACTTCACTACTCTAGTAAGTCAACCTCAGACTTCACTACTCTAGTAAGTCAACCTCAGACTTCACTACTCTAGTAAGTCAACCTCAGACTTCACTACTCCAGTAAGTCAACCTCAGACTTCACTACTCTAGTAAGTCAACCTCAGACTTCACTACTCTAGTAAGTCAACCTCAGACTTCACTACTCTAGTAAGTCAACTTCAGACTTCACTACTCTAGTAAGTCAACCTAAGACTTCACTACTCTAGTAAGTCAACCTCAGACTTCACTACTCTAGTAAGTCAACCTCAGACTTCACTACTCTAGTAAGTCAACCTCAGACTTCACTACTCTAGTAAGTCAACCTCAGACTTCACTACTCTAGTAAGTCAACCTCAGACTTCACTACTCTAGTAAGTCAACCTCAGACTTCACTACTCTAGTAAGTCAACCTCAGACTTCGCTACTCTAGTAAGTCAACCTCAGACTTCACTACTCTAGTAAGTCAACCTCAGACTTCACTACTCTAGTAAGTCAACCTCAGACTTCACTACTCTAGTAAGTCAACCTCAGACTTCACTACTCTAGTAAGTCAACCTCAGACTTCACTACTCTAGTAAGTCAACCTCAGACTTCACTACTCTAGTAGTCAACCTCAGACTTCACTACTCTAGTAAGTCAACCTCTGACTTCACTACTCTAGTAAGTCAACCTTAGACTTCACTACTCTAGTAAGTCAACCTCAGACTTCACTACTCTAGTAAGTCAACCTCAGACTTCACTACTCTAGTAAGTCAACCTCAGACTTCACTACTCTAGTAAGTCAACCTCAGACTTCACTACTCTAGTAAGTCAACCTCAGACTTCACTACTCTAGTAAGTCAACCTCAGACTTCACTACTCTAGTAAGTCAACCTCAGACTTCACTACTCTAGTAAGTCAACCTCAGACTTCACTACTCTAGTATGTCAACCTCAGACTTCACTACTCTAGTAAGTCAACCTCAGACTTCACTACTCTAGTAAGTCAATCTCAGACTTCACTACTCTAGTAAGTCAACCTTAGACTTCACTACTCTAGTAAGTCAACCTCAGACTTCACTACTCTAATAAGTCAACCTCAGACTTCACTACTCTAATAAGTCAACCTCAGACTTCACTACTCTAGTAAGTCAACCTCAGACTTCACTCCTCTAGTAAGTCAACCTCAGACTTCACTACTCCAGTAAGTCAACCTCAGACTTCACTACTCTAGTAAGTCAACCTCAGACTTCACTACTCTAATAAGTCAACCTCAGACTTCACTACTCTAGTAAGTCAACCTCAGACTTCACTACTCCAGTAAGTCAACCTCAGACTTCACTACTCTAGTAAGTCAACCTCAGACTTCACTACTCTAGTAAGTCAACCTCAGACTTCACTACTCTAGTAAGTCAACCTCAGACTTCACTACTCTAGTAAGTCAACCTCAGACTTCACTACTCTAGTAAGTCAACCTCAGACTTCACTACTCCAGTAAGTCAACCTCAGACTTCACTACTCCAGTAAGTCAACCTCAGACTTCACTACTCTAGTAAGTCAACCTCAGACTTCACTACTCTAGTAAGTCAACCTCAGACTTCACTACTCTAATAAGTCAACCTCAGACTTCACTACTCTAGTAAGTCAACCTCAGACTTCACTACTCCAGTAAGTCAACCTCTGACTTCACTACTCCAGTAAGTCAACCTCAGACTTCACTACTCTAGTAAGTCAACCTCAGACTTCACTACTCTAGTAAGTCAACCTCAGACTTCACTACTCTAATAAGTCAACCTCAGACTTCACTACTCTAGTAAGTCAACCTCAGACTTCACTCCTCTAGTAAGTCAACCTCAGACTTCACTACTCTAGTAAGTCAACCTCAGACTTCACTCCTCTAGTAAGTCAACCTCAGACTTCACTCCTCTAGTAAGTCAACCTCAGACTTCACTACTCTAGTAAGTCAACCTCAGACTTCACTACTCCAGTAAGTCAACCTCAGACTTCACTACACTAGTAAGTCAACCTCAGACTTCACTACTCTAGTAAGTCAACCTCAGACTTCACTACTCCAGTAAGTCAACCTCAGACTTCACTACTCTAGTAAGTCAACCTCAGACTTCACTACTCTAGTAAGTCAACCTCAGACTTCACTACTCCAGTAAGTCAACCTCAGACTTCACTACTCTAGTAAGTCAACCTCAGACTTCACTACTCTAGTAAGTCAACCTCAGACTTCACTACTCTAGTAAGTCAACCTCAGACTTCACTACTCTAGTAAGTCAACCTCAGACTTCACTACTCTAATAAGTCAACCTCAGACTTCACTACTCTAGTAAGTCAACCTCAGACTTCACTACTCTAGTAAGTCAACCTCAGACTTCACTACTCTAGTAAGTCAACCTCAGACTTCACTACTCTAGTAAGTCAACCTCAGACTTCACTACTCTAGTAAGTCAACCTCAGACTTCACTACTCTAGTAAGTCAACCTCAGACTTCACTACTCTAGTAAGTCAACCTCAGACTTCACTACTCTAGTAAGTCAACCTCAGACTTCACTACTCTAGTAAGTCAACCTCAGACTTCACTACTCTAGTAAGTCAACCTCAGACTTCACTACTCTAGTAAGTCAACCTCAGACTTCACTACTCTAGTAAGTCAACCTCAGACTTCACTACTCTAGTAAGTCAACCTCAGACTTCACTACTCTAGTAAGTCAACCTCAGACTTCACTACTCTAGTAAGTCAACGTCAGACTTCACTACTCTAGTAAGTCAACCTCAGACTTCACTACTCTAGTAAGTCAACCTCAGACTTCACTACTCTAGTAAGTCAACCTCAGACTTCACTACTCTAGTAAGTCAACCTCAGACTTCACTACTCTAGTAAGTCAACCTCAGACTTCACTACTCCAGTAAGTCAACCTCAGACTTCACTACTCTAGTAAGTCAACGTCAGACTTCACTACTCTAGTAAGTCAACGTCAGACTTCACTACTCTAGTAATTCCTTAACCTAACATCTAGCATCAATATTTTCGTTGTTAAATACCATAACATACTAACACTGATTCGTGATTGCTGTCCACAAATTTCTCAATAACTTCAGTGTTATTTACTACAGTGTCTTTGTTTGCCAGAATCAAGTAGGTTATTTCCTTTAGTTGCGTCTGTCAAAATTTTTTTTGAAAATCAGTCCTAGACTATTTATAGAAAGTTACAAGATTTAGGATTTCCTGTCTAATTTTTCAAATTAATGTTACTAAAGGTAAACTCTCCCATTAAAATTACGGTTTTCAATCACGATGCTTTGACCAAAAAAATCTCAGAGAGGTTTACAGTGTTTGATGTTACTCTCTGAGAAACTGCAGCTAAACAGAGTCAATATCTGTCTTTTTCCACATTTATATCTTTTCCGATGCAACAGTTTTAATTTTCTCCGACATCGTCACTCTGCTACTTTCCTGTTGACTTTATGTGTAATAATTTATACACATGTTCTTGAAGATTGAGACACTTATGGAACGTATAAGAATCTTTATTGAAGAAACGTTTCGCCACACAGTGGTTTCATCAATCCAGTACAAATCAGAAGGGTGTAAGGAGAGGAGGAGTTTGAGGTAATCAGTCCCTCAGCCTGGAGTTAATGTGTTCAGTCCATCAATCTTGTAGAATGTACAGCATAGGACCGTAGACGTGGCTTATATACTGTAGTGAGGTGAGGCGAACATCTTGATACAAAGAATTCTTCAACACTTGTTCAACCTTTGGACGAAGACCTACTTCGACTAGTGGATGGTACCACTATGACCCCGCCTCCATCTGCTTCACGTCACCTCACTACAGTATATAAGACCACTGATCTACGGTATTGGACTGATGAAGCCTATGCTGTACAATCTTCTACAAGATTGATCTTGTTACAAAGAATTCTGAACACAAGACCTACTTCGACTAGTGGATGGTACCAGGCTGACGTCACCTCACTACAGGCCACTGATTACATTCTCAAATTGATGGACTCCTCTCTCTGATTACCTCAAACTACACCTTTCTGCTTTGTACTGGACTGATGAAGCCACTGTGTGGCGAAACGTTTCCTCAATAAAGATTCCCATATGCTGCCTAAGTGTCTCAATCTTCAACTTGTCGGTTTTTTAAACCATTTATCAAAGTACACAGTGCTTTAACCACTCTGCCAGATGGGTAAAGAACTATGTACTTTGATCCAGAGTGTGAGGGTTCGAATCCTGCTGTGGACTGAGAGATCATGTTTGTATACTTGTATGTGGTCATCAGCAGGCATATCCTAGTTTTTTTTATATTTAACCAGGTCTTGGTTTTGCTATAATATTAATCTTAGTTCATCAGTTTTATTTCTTGCGCTACGACTGTTTATTTAGCAGACGCTAAGGGAGGTAATCATTCACCTCTTCATTCTGACTCACGAAATCGTAATGACACGATTGCAAACAAACATAACAAGGACGGGGATAGAACCCGTGGTATAGTTTCTCTTCATTCTCTCTGTTTCTGGACAAATTCCTTTGTTTTATCAGTAATTATTTTATGCACTGTCATCTTTTCTGGACATTGTCCTAAAATACCTCGGCAATAATTCTCCTTTACTCCCTGGTGATTCAACATTTTTCTTACAAACATCCATATCTCTATCCTCCATCAGTTCAAAGTCCTGTACACTTCAACAATGTCCCATTCGACTGAACTAGCTGGTGTTATTACCCCTGCCATGGAAAGCATACATGATAGACACCTGGCTGTCTTCAAGACGGTACAGGACAGATACCCAGAGTTAGTACCTGAGCAGCCAGGCTGAGGTTCATTCACTGGTTTGCGTACGACCAGCAGAAACAGGCTCGTTGATCAGGCCCTGATCCAGAAAGAGGCCTGGTCCAGAAAGCAGGGGTGCTGAGGACTCCAGAACAACCTCCAGGTAGACCCCCCATTAGTTGCACTCATATGTTTGCCATAAAAAATATCCAGATTATCCAGATTGTTCTATCTAGGCCGGAATATTGCTGCACACCAACAGTACCTTTCAAGGCAGGTGAAATCGCATAACTGCGATAAAACACCTCAGTTACTGAGAACGCTTGAAGTTCCTCAACCTGTACTCCCTAGAATGCAGGCGGGAGAGATACATGATTATATACACTTGGAAAATCCTATACCTGGAGTTTACCTGGAGAGAGTTCCGGGGGTCAACGCCCCCGCGGCCCGGTCTGTGACCAGGCCTCCTGGTGGATCAGAGCCTGATCAACCAGGATGTTGCTGCTGGCTGCACGCAAACCAACGTACGAGCCACAGCCCGTCTGATCAGGAACTGACTTTAGGTGCTTGTCCAGTGCCAGCTTGAAGACTGCCAGGGGTCTGTTGGTAATCCCCCTTATGTGTGCTGGGAGGCAGTTGAACAGTCTCGGGCCCCTGACACTTATTGTATGGTCTCTTAACGTGCTAGTGACACCCCTGCTTTTCATTGGGGGGATGTTGCATCGTCTGCCAAGTCTTTTGCTTTCGTAGTGAGTGATTTTCGTGTGCAAGTTCGGTACTAAGGATTAGTACCAAACTTGCACAGGAAAATCACTCCCTATGAAAGCAAAAGACTCGGCAGACGATGCAACATCCCCCCAATGAAAAGCAACGATAAGAGACAACACAGTAAGTGTCAAGGGCCCAAGACTGTTCAACTGCCTCATAGCATACATAAAGGGGATTACCAATAGACCCCTGACTGTCTTCAACAAGTCACTGGACAGGCACCTAAAGTCAGTACCTGACCAGCCGGGTTGGGGTTCATACGTCAGGTTGCATGCGGCCAACAGTAACAGCCTGGTTGATCAGGCCCTGATCCACGATGAGGCCTGGTCACAGACCGAGCTGCAGGGTCGTTGAGCCCCGAAACCCTCTACAGGTACACTCCAGGTATACTCCAGATATACTCCAGATATACTCCAGGTATACTCCAGGTATCATCTTCAAATCTTAATGTAAATGGTCTAGAAAACTGACATGTAGAAGAATTAGACACTTTTGCAACATTTGGGGAGCTTTATTGCGGACATGTGTCGCCAGCCAGTAGCTTCCTCAGTCTTGTATTAGTACCACTTGCTTTACTGACGAATATGGAGAATACATTTTTGCTAATTTTACTGTAAAAAACCTTAAGACACCTATAACAATCGGTGCCATTTACCGGATACCTCACACAAACATCCCAAATTTCAGTGAGAAATTAAAGTCACTAATAACAAGCAGACAAACGAATAAGCACCACCTTCTCTTAGCTGGAGACTTCAACATCAACCTTGGCTTACTAGATGATCAGCCTGTAACTGATTTCATCAACAATATGAACAACACACTTCTCATACCAACAATAACTAAACCAACCAGGCTGACTGAGACAAGTGCTACCATAATAGACCACATATGGACCAATATACTAGCCCCCCTTAAATCAGGGATAATCACAGATAGCACTACAGACCACTACCCTACCTTCCTCCTGACAAACATTAGTAAACCACCACTCGAATACAACAAAGTCTCATTTAGACTCCATGATGAGGCCTCAATAAGGAAGTTCACAGCTGACCTAGAGACTGTTGACTGGCCTACAGAATTCTCCATGGCCAATGGTATTGATGACTGGACAGACATTTTTCTTAACAAATTACTTAGACTATACAACAAACATTGTCCTATAAAAACGA
This sequence comes from Cherax quadricarinatus, assembly GCF_038502225.1. NCBI lineage: Eukaryota > Metazoa > Arthropoda > Malacostraca > Decapoda > Parastacidae > Cherax > Cherax quadricarinatus. Next base: position 207,557 of record NC_091372.1, on the reverse strand, counting down.
AACAGATCACAAACAAACGGTTTGGTTGCCTATGGCTAACCAGCACCATTCTGAAATCCATTGATAAGAAACACCAATATGAAAAGCAATGTAGACAGGGCTTAATACACAAAGATATTCTTAAACACTATTCATCAGTTCTCACCAAAGTAATAAAGAAAGCCAAACAACTATACTACTCCAGTAGATTCACAGACACTAGAGGAGATATAAAAAAGACCTGGAAAACACTCTCTCAGATTCTAGGGACCCACAAACTGAAAAAAAACAAGAATATTGTCCTAACTAAACCTAATGAAACACCACTACATCCCACTGACACAGCTAACAAGATAAACGACTTCTTCTCAACCATAGGTTCTAATCTCGCCAATAAAATCCCACGTACCAATGCCCATGCCGGGGATTACCTAGATGGGAATTTCCCAAATTCCTTCTATCTTGCTCCAACTGAGCCCACAGAAGTCACCGAGATTATAAAGTCACTTAAAAATAACTCAGGGAATCTGTCTCATGTCCCACCATTATTGTCCTCTAGCATACTATCTCATTACTTTTTAACAAGTCACTAGAAACTAGCACCTTCCCGAAACTACTCAAGACGGCAAGGGTTACACCAATACATAAAGGTGGTGACCCTACAGATTTAAACAACTATAGGCCAATATCAAACTTACCATTGCTATCCAAAATCTTTGAGAAACTCGTGCACAGGAGACTATATTCATTTATAACGGCACAAAACATACTCAACCCCTGCCAATTTGGATTCAGGAAAAATATAAGCACTAACGATGCAATCATAAAAATGCTAGATCTGCTTTACACAGCATTGGAAAATAAGGAATATCCACTAGGAATTTTTATTGACCTAAGAAAAGCTTTTGACACAGTAGACCATGGCATCCTACTCCACAAACTTGACCATTACGGTATAAGAGGCCATGCGCTTGCATATTTCAAATCTTACCTTATCAGTATCAGTGTGTCACCATTAAAGACACAGCATCAACAACACAGCCACTTGATACTGGAAATCCGCAGGGAAGTGTCCTTGGTCCCCTGCTCTTCCTCATATACATCAATGATCTTCCAAACGTATCTCAACACCTGAACCCCATTCTCTTTGCTGATGACACGACTTATGTCATCTCTCACCCTAATCTTGCCACCCTCAACACCATTGTTAATGAGGAGCTGATCAAAATATCGACTTGGATGACAGCCAATAAACTTACGTTTAATGCTGACAAAACCTACTACATTATGTTTGGTAGCAGAGCAGGAGATGCGCAAATTAACATTAAGATCGACAACACTCTAATTGCCAGGCATAATGAGGGCAAATTCCTAGGCCTATACCTCGACAACAACCTGAACTTCAGCACCCATATCCAACACATAACCAAAAAAGTATCCAAAACGGTTGGGATCCTCTCCAAGATACGATACTACGTGCCACAAACTGCCCTTCTCACACTATACCATTCTCACACTATATCCATACCTCACCTATGCTATCTGTGCTTGGGGTTCAACTGCAGCAACACACCTAAAGCCAATAATAACCCAACAAAAAGTTGCAGTAAGAATAATCACTAAATCCCATCCCTGGCAACACACCCCCCCACTCTTCATAGATCTAAACTTACTCCCTGTTCAGTACATCCACACTTACTACTGTGCAATCTACATCTACAGGACCTTAAATTCCAATATTAACCTTGACCTAAAATGCTTTCTTGATAGTTGTGACAGAACCCACAGGCATAACACCAGACACAAACATCTCTATGACATTCCCCGTGTCCGACTAAACCTTTACAAAAATTCAATGTATGTCAAAGGCCCTAAAATCTGGAACACCCTACCTGAAAATTCCAAAACTGCAGACACATTCATCACCTTCAAAACTACCATCAGAAAACATCTTATCTCCCTGATACACCCTGTCAACTAATTACACGAATACCACCTGGTGGTTAACACTTACACTCACTCACCCATTTGACCATAAACAGAAATATCAATCTCAATCTCAAAATAATGAATCTTAACTAGTCATAAGTTGGCCTGTGATACTCCAATACTGAAACTACGTATAGTGCCAAAACAAAAGCATTCACATTGCTACACTCACAAACTAGTATTTAGTCACTTAGCCATAATACCAACTTACCTCATAATTTTGTAATATTTTAAACTTAAGATTTAATCTAAGTCTGCCCGAAATGCCTAGCCATGCTAGGTGTTCTAGTGGTACATTCTGTAATTATTATTTTACTACATGTAAACCACACAATAACCAAATTCTGTGAACTCAGCATTGTAATCCTTATAGAGAATAAACTTTGAATTTGAATTTGAATTTGTACCAGACTGAGGAAGTCTGGTACAGACTGGTGGAAAATGAGAAGTTTGAGATAATCAGTCCCTCAGCCTTGAGTAGATGTGTTAAGAGTGATGGACTGAAGACATCAACTCAAGGCTGTGGGACTGATTACCTCTAACTCCTTATCTTACACCATTCATTTCTGTACGAGACTAAGGAAGCCACATGTTGGCGAAACGTTTCCACAATAAAGATTCTCAAATATTGCAAAAGTGTCAGATTCCTTAGCTTAAGGAAAGCTTGCTGTTTTTTGATTCAGGTTGGTGGGTTACCTGACCTATTCCGAAACTTATTGTTCATGTTTCTCTTCACGAGAAAACTTTGTTTCTTTTACAATTCCTACCCAGATTTGGCCAACATGTTTTTCTCGGACTCCCGAGAAAAACATGCGGTCAGGTATTGCATAGTGGCCCTTAACAACCTTCGGCAACAACACTATTTATGGCAGATAACATGTGAGCTGATTACTTCTGTTAAGTAAATTCACACAGATGGCATTTTATTATGTCAATGTTTCGCTCTCCAAGAGCTTTGTCAAGCTTGAGAAAGCTGTTGGAGAGTGAAACGTTACCACAATAAAATATCACATTAGTTACATACGATAGGATAGGACTAGGGATAGGAAAATCACTAGGGATAGGATAGGCCTACACAGGACAATAAAAATGAGGTCAGCTAGAAACTACAGTAAAGAAACACTAGTAAATAGGCTACATAATTGTGACTGGTCAGAGATAGCAAGTTGCACGGACGTAAACGATGCCTGGGAAAAATTCAAAACAATGTTCACTACCATTCTTAATAATATTGCACCAGTTAAAGAGGTTAGGATTAAACGAAGAACTGAACCCTGGATGAATACTGAGATATTAGATAATATGAAATTCAGGGACCAGCTGCTAAAAAGATTTAAAGCAAACAGACAGGATATTGCAGCAATAAATGAATTCCAAAGGTGAGGAACAGAGTGCAGAGACTTATAAAAGAAGCAAAGGCAAAGCACTATTGCTCAAAAATTGAAGAGTATAAGCATAACCCCAGAAAGCTCTGGCAACAACTAAAACAGTTGGGGTATAACCATAAGCCAGTAGATAGGTCTAACATAGTACTCACTATCGATAACGAGGTATGCCACGAAACATCTAAGGTGGCAAATTGCTTTAATTCATACTACACATCTGTTGCATCAACACTAGTAAGTAAACTACCAGCTGCATCAAATACCTTTAACACAGACTCTGATAAGTTTCAAACATACTATACCAATCAAGGGGTAACCCCAAACAGTTGTCAACTAGTAAGTGTATCTCATGGCTTTATTCAAAAAGAGCTAAGCAGGTTAAACCCAACTAAGAGCACTGGCCCTGATAACATCCCGTCTAAGCTCCTAAAAGATGGTGCTTCTGAATTGAGAATCCCTACTGCTCACATAATAAATTTGTCCATCACCACTAATACCGTACCAGAGGGGTTCAATGAGGCCAGAGTTACTCCCATCTTCAAGAAAAATAGTAAGTCTGATGTCAGCAACTATAGGCCTGTTAGTATACTCAGTATAATATCCAAAATTCAAGAGAGAGCAGTGTACTGTCAAGTAGTTAAGTACCTTAATGACAACAACATTCTTCATGGTTACCAATCAGGCTTTAGGAGCTCCTACTCAACCGTCACCTCCCTAATTAATCTGATGGATTACCTGAGAACTGAAATGTCAAAGGGGAACCTCATAGGTATGATAACCTTAGACCTGCTAAAGGCCTTCGATACTGTCAACCACAATATATTATGTAAGAAACTTCAAGCTATCGGTATAGGTTCTGTAGACTGGTTTAAGCCCTACCTTAGCAACAGGAGAAAAATTGTCAAAATCAACAAAACGGAATCAGAACCCCTGCCGATAGCATGTGGAGTTCCCCATGGTAGTATTCTGGGTCGCTTATTATTCCTATGCTGTGTTAACGACATGCCTATCAGTGTTAAGTGCAAACTCCTACTGTATGCAGATGACAGTGCTCTGTTAGTGTCAGGTAATGACCCACAAGATATAGCTAAGGTATTAACACTGGAACTGGAGTCCTGCAGCAAATGGTTAGTAGATAACAAACTATCATTACACCTCGCGAAAACTGAAGCCATTCTCTTTGACAGGAAACATAAACTGAGAAGGGTAAATAATTTTAATGCCCAGTGTAATGGGGAGCCCATCACTTCAGTTTCCTCAGTAAAATATCTGGGAATCCCCTTTGACCCATGTATGTCAGGAGAATTGATAGGGAACAGTGTAGTAAAGAAAGCGAATGCCAGACTGAAGTTCCTGTATAGACAAGCACAGTGTCTACCTACTGAGGCTCGCAGGACCCTATGTCTAGCCCTTATACAATGCCATATGGATTACGCTTGCTCTTCTTGGTACTCTGCCTTGACAAAAAAAAATGAAAGATAGACTGCAAATCACCCAGAACAAAATGGTAAGATTCATCCTGGGGCTGGGACCAAGAGAACATGTAGGCCAGGATGAATTACAGCAGTTGGATATGCTGAATGTTGAAGACAGAGTAAAACAACTGAAGCTAAATCATGTTTATAAAATTGCTCACGAACAGTGTCCAGAATATCTTGCTGTCAATTTTGTCAAGGTTGGGAACCAAAGCAATCATAGTACTAGGGGGAGAGAGCACAACTTTGTAGTACCCACAGTCAGTGGCCAGGCTTCAAACACCTTTTATTGTACAGCAATAAAGGAATGGAACAGACTACCCACAAATGTCAAGGCCAGTCATAGCTTGAACCAGTTCAAGAAGACTGCCAAAAGGTGTCTGATGAATGTAGCTACAGAAAGGGAGGGGAATGATTTTCTATTTTTTTTAGCTAACATACGTGTAAACTTTACCTTATTCCTAGTAATGACCCTCGTATTGTAGATAGTCTTAATGACCCTCGTATTGTAGATAGTCTTTTTAGTATGATAATAAAATGTTATCTTCATTATAGAATAATAATAAGATATTATCACCTTTATTTTATAATAATAAGGTAAAAGGGCCGCAGTGGAAATAAGTCACTCTATTTTATTCTATTTTATTTGATTCGCTGGTATGGTATCCCGGCCCGGGTCTCTTCCATTTTGGTGACCCGGCATTGGCTCCCCGGGTAAGGAAGTGTCGTGTATCTTTACTTGCACCTGCGTGGCAGGTCTTCAGCAGGAAGGGGGGGGGTACCTCACCGGCTCTATGGCCAGATGACGTACCAAACGTTAGTGTGCACTAACAGCGGCTGGTGTGCAGTGCAATGGAGGCCCAAAGCAGGCCCTCGCAGCAACTTCAGCGGGGGGGGGGGATGACATGCAATGACTGGAAGTAAGGTTTCCAAGTCCCTGACAGCTAAGTGCACAAGATGTGCTGCCTCATCCTCTCAGACCTGCCCCACTGGGGTCATTGGGAAGTGTCTTCGGCGAAGGGGCATCATAGCCAGGCAGTCTAACAGGTAGTGCACCAAGGGGTTCGGAACCATTCGGTCACAATGGGCACAGAGCTCCTCTCATGCCCGTTCAACAATCTGCGCAGTGGTGGGATACCCTAAACGTAGGCGGTGGATATGCACCCTCAGTTCTCTGGACTGTGTCCGAATACTTGGAGGGGGCGCCCTGTGGGTCGCCCTGACATACCAACAGAGGCTCCATGAATCCCCAGGGTCAGGGAATGGGCGCCTGGCTGCACCGGCAGCCCACAGCGCAATCTGGCTGAGGCTGATGGAGATTGCAGCACGTGGCTGTGCCTCGAGGGTTGCAGTCCTAGCAGCCTCATCTGCAGCATCATTTCCAGGGATACCCATATGGCTCAGGATCCAGTTGATGGTAGCCCTGTGACCCTGGGCCATGAGAATCTGCAGGTCACCCCGGATGGATGTGATTAAGTGTATGTTGTCCTTTGGCTCTGTGCATAAGCGCTTGGATCGCTGCCTTGGAATCAACGTGGATGATGGGGGGATGCTGATGGTCTGCAAGAGCATGCTGCAGAACTTGTTGGATGGCAAAGAGTTTGGCCTGGAGGATGGTGCAATGGTCTGGGAGGCACCAACCTGCTGTCAGATTGCTGTGGAATATCCCAGCAGCTGTACGGCCTGCCACTGGGTCTCTGGAGCCATCGGTGTAATATGGCACACACCCTGGGCCTTCCGAACCCACAATGCTAGCTGAGGCAAGTCGTTGCAGAATGTCCTGGGTGCAATGCCTCTTGCTGTCTGGTAGGGTTGTCCAGTGCACCGCATACAGCTCTGGTGCCCAAGGGGGTGGCACCGTGTAGTTCGCTGCCAGTCTGTCGCAGCCTCCCGCCTGGAGCAATGTCATGGGCAGGAGCTTCCGTGTGGCATCTGCTACCGACCACATCAATCGCGACCACATCAATTGCTGGCCGGGATGCAATGGAATGACCTGTCCCTGGTGGACCCGTAAATCTCTCATGAGTTTGTCAGCCCCTGGGAGTCGGAGATACTTTGCGATCCTCTTGGCAGCTACCAGTTGGATCCTGTCTTCAAGAGGCTGTAGCTGCACCTCAAGGTTCAGATCCACTGCATTGGCCCACCTAGGAGCCCCCAGCATGGCCCATACAGCTGTGTTCTGGATGACACAGAGGGATTTGATGTTTGTGGGTCTGGCGTGAACCAGAGCAAGTGCCCCATAGTCAACGAGGGAGCGTATTGCCTGGATGTAGAACAACCTCATGACCTCGAGGCTGGCCCCAACCCTAGGGTTGGCCATGGCACTCAGTGCCCTGACCCTCTGCAGAGCCCTCTCTTTAATGTGGTGTACATGTTTCTGGAAGGTGAGGCGCCTGTCAATGTAGATGCCAAGGTACCTATAACTGTGAACCCACTCCAGGTCGATGCCCAGGACCCGCAGCCTCTGACTGGGTACCCTGGTGCGAAGGATCATGGCTTTGGATTTTGCCGCAGATATCTTGAGCCCCAAGTGACGGCAAGTGGAAGCCAGCAGATCGAGGTCCTCCTGGGCACGCTGCAAAAGCCGGCGCTTCCTAGGTACGACAAGTGCCCGGTGGCCTGGTGGCTAAAGGTCATCGGCATAGCTGAGGAGGAAGGTGCCTCTGGAGAAAGGCAGGCGCACCAGCTGGTGCATCAGTACATTGAACAGGGTGGGACTAAGCACCCCGCCCTGTGGAGTGCCGTTGTCCAGGATCTTGAGAGAAGAGGCATGCCCCTGGAAGCATACCCGGGCCCGCCTGTCCTGGAGATAGGAACGAAGCCATGAAAGCAGCCTGCCTTAAACCCCCCTGCGGGCCAAGAGTGAGAGGATGGCAGGTGCACTGGCTAGCTCAAAAGCTTTCTCGAGGTCAAGAAAGACAACAATGTGGGCTTGGGCATCTGACCCAATGCCGGCCAGTAGAGTGGTAAGGCTTTCGAAAGTGCCCACTCCTCTGGTGAAGCCATAGAGGTGTTTATGAGGAGGGCCAAGCTTCCACCTCAGGCGCTCCAACACCATCCTTTCAGACACCTTCAAGATGCAACTGGTGAGGGAGATGGGTCTCACACTGCCAGGATCCCCAGGCTTAGGAATCAGTATGATGTCAGCCTCCTTCCACACGACAGGGAGTTTGCCAGCTCGCCAAGTCTGGTTGACGACCCCAAGGACAGCTGAATGTCCAGAATGGCCAGACCGAGTGATCATGCCATAGGTGATACCATCATGCCCCGGTGCAATGTCCCGATGAGATGTGAAGGCGGCCTGGAGCTCCTGGTCGGTGAAGTCTTCATCCGTGATGTCCTTAGCCTGGCATGCCACTTGGATCACCATCATTCTTCTAGGAAGGAGGGTGGCTTGGAGGTCCTGGAGATCCTGAGGCAGTTGAGCCATGGCCGCTCTGGAGGTGAAAAGGTCCACCAGACGTTCTGCCTCCATTGCGTTGCGGGGTCTGGGTGCAACCGAGCCACACTGGGACACTGCCCGGTGGCCAATCGTAACTTGGTCCAAATCTCAGATAAGGTGGAGGAGTAGCTGAAGGAGGCACACTACTCGAACCATTTAACCTGCTGGACCCTGTGTGAGACATGGCGTGCATGCCGCACCACTTCCCTGAGCAGATGCATGGACTCAACCGTGGGATTATGCCTGTGCATTTTGCGTACGACATTGACGCAGTGGTTCTGCTCCCTGATGTCCTCATTGTAAAACCACCAGTCACATTTATATGACCCTCTGCCTGTAATCTTAGGTATGGCTGCCTCAGCTGCACATGTGAAGGCCACCTGCAAGCTTTGAGCCGCCTCATCTGGGTCTTCCGGAAGAGGAGACTCTGCCCACCAGCGCTCAATGACCTCCTGGAAGCACTGCCAGTCGACCTTTTTTAGATTCCATCTGGGGGTAGGTGTGGGGAGCGGGCACCGCTGGACCATCAGCATGGTGACCACTGAAAAGTGATCACTGGTGAGATGGGAGTGGACCTCCCATCTCGCACTCGAGAGCAACCGCCTAGAGATGAGTGTGACGTCCAAGCGGCCACCGTAGTGATGGGTTGGCTCACCATTATTGAGGAGAGCGATCTCAGGGACCTCTACCAGCACAGCCACAAGGTGTCTCCCAGCTGCGTTGGGTGGTGGGCATTGACATCCGCAGCCACAACAAGACCCTCCCGTGGGGCGAGTGCTGCCACCTCTGAAATGTCAAGGGTGTACCAAGAGCTTCTGTAAATATTGTAAACCACGAGAGGTCCATCCGGTAGGTGTAGGGTGACAGCCTGAACCTCTATGCCCTCTCCACAGTTGATGGGGTCATTGGAGATTGAATGAGGGATAGTGGCCCTGATGTAGATCGCCGTGCCCCTGCCAGTCCCTTCCAGGCGTTGAAGGTAGGCCGAGAATCCCAGGATACGTGGCTGCATTTGATGTGACGAATTGATAAGTGTCTCCTGGAACAGGAAGACATCAACCTCATCCTGAACTGCAGCTTCAATCACTAAGTGAATTTTTAGCTGCAGCCCGCAAATGTTCCACTGGAGGATCTTCAAGGGCCGTAGAGGTGGCCCTCTGATTCCATCTCTGCCTGGGACTCGTCGTCCATTGTTGGCGACTCCGGGGCCTCCTCCATCATGGACTGGAAGGACTCCTGGATGATGGCCTGAAGTTCCATTGAGTCCTTTCTGTCCAGTAGGACCACGCCCAGCATCCATGACAGGAGCTGTCTGCAGGCGCCCCTGTCCTCCGCCGACGGCAGCAGGCGACAGAGGAGTGCTGAGATGACCCCGATGGTTTTCTTCAGTCAATCGGGAAATGAGTCAACCATTAACTCTGCAGGCATTGAGCTGGACGACCCGTCGAGTCGGTGCTGGGTCACTGGGTATGATGGGGTGGCTGTTGACAGTGCAGCAGCATAAGCTGGGTGCATCCTGGGCCCGGCCTGAGTGGCCATGGGCTTCTGGGTCCCCTGGCAGGGAACCTCTGCCTGACTCTGGCCGCTCACAGTAGGGGCCTGCCCTTGGGAAGAGGCCTGCTGGCGGTATGGCAAGGAATGTTGGTGCCCAGCTGGGACCTGCTGGGCAGTGTGCCTGGCCTGTGGCTGTTTTTCCCATTGATTCTGTCTTCTTGGCCACCTTACCATCTGACCCCGTAGTTAACCGCGCTGCTGCAAGCCAGTGTGTGCCCCCTGATGCAACTGCCAGGAGCCCAGTGCTGGGAACTCGCTGGTATTGCCCTCCTGCGGTATCTGGGGAACCGCGGTCGGAGCCCATACCGACTGTTGCTGGGTGGTTCCAAGGCTGGGTGGCATCGGGGCTGTCGGGTCGTTCTGATGACAAACCTGCTGCCAGTGCTGCACCATCACAGAACAGCTCCGGTTCCAGGCATGGTGCCTCTTTGAGCAGTTGGCACACTTGGGCTCCGGCCGAAGGGCTTTGCTGGTTGGCTGTTTGAGGATGGCAATGCAGTCCTTCGAGTCGTGTGCCTTGCTGCACACACCACACTTCTTCTCTCGCTGGCAGGTGGCTGCAATATGATTGAGCCCCTGACAGTTGAAGCATTGTACTGGGCCCAACAGGTATGGTCGGGTCTTGAATCTTCCCCAGACCCCAAGGTTCAGGTGCGTGGGAAGTGGACCTTTGTGGTGGATCAGCACCTGGCGGGTGGGCACCTTGTTCACTGTTGCAGTGAGTCGCTCCGCCTTGACAATATTGGGCACTTCCAAAATGGGGTCCAGTGGGAGGGGCACAGGGACGTGTAAGAGCACCCCCTTGTACACCTCCGAAGCAACCAGTTCCACCATGCTGGGATGCGTCACAACCAGCCCCTTCAATTCCTCGTAAGAATCCTCGTCCCGAGGAATGACCAAAACCTCGTTCCTGAGAGTGAACTCGCAGTGGAACTTGAGGCAGGGTAGACCTTCCAGATTCCTTACAAACCCGTAATCCGGAACCTTGAATTTGTTGAAGGCCCTGGTTGCTTGTGCCCTAGCTGAGCAGGAATTCCTTCGTCCACGTGGAGTCAGCCAGTCCCCATCCACTGTGGAGGCCAGCGCAACTGGTGTAGGGACCTGGGATGGCTCTATCCTTGCCAGCTGTGGAGCTACAGCCTCCTGGCTTCCTTCCACAATCCCTATGGCCATCTGGGGGTGCAAGACTACTTGGGTAGCGGCTGCCGACGGATCTAGTGGCAGATTGGCAGATACAATAGTCTCTACTGCATCCTTGGCCTTCTTGGTGGGGGCTCCCACCTGCCCCACGTCGTCCTCCAACTCGTCCCTGCATTCCAATGAACGTTCAGGCCGCTCTCCTGGGTCTGTCATGGTGACTGTAGGTGTGGGGACAGAGCCAGCAGCAGAGCTGCTGCCTGTGACCTCACAGCCGCCCACACTGGGTGCAGAGCTGTGAGGCTCAGTGTCCCAGTCAGGGCCCGTAGCCACCCGCACGTGGCTCACTGCCCTGAAACACTGAACACAGTCCAAGGACCACTAGAAACGTCGCCAATCTGTGCGTAAACTAACACAGATATATATTCCAAGCAAACACAACACACTCTGTCGTACGATCTTTCCACACCGGTATTCCGTATCTCGATGATGATCATGTAATGTGTTCCGTCTAAGTATGTAAGTCACTGTCTGACTTTTTGGGTTATCCTAGGTTCTCTACACATATGCTGCTGTGTATGATAATCTATGTAACTGTATTTGTGTATACCTGAATAAACTTACTTACGTGTCCATTTACCTAACATTTTTTTGGTAATTCCACTATTATTACTGATTAGTTTTGTTGAGTGATTTGACTCGCGATTCCTCCAGAACTTGAAATTGTTAGTCCTTTCTTACTCTCTATTTTGGTTTAGTTATTCTCTTCAGTTTATTTTGGTGTTTAGTTACCTGTTGTCTGACCTATGTTTTATAACTCTAAGTAACTTTTATCACTTACTCTTTGAAATAGCCTTCAGCCTAGTGTCTGCAAATTTATTATGTATGGTAACTTTCTTTTCCTCAGCCAGATGAAAAAGACTGGGATTATCTTTTCCATGCGGAAGTGAAGAGGCTACCAGGCCACTACTGTGACTGTGTATACGTTTTCTAGTCAGCCATTCCTGTCTCACCTGTCTGTGTGGAGCCAAAGGCGCCTTCCTAATGTCTAAGCTTTATTTCGCTACATCAATTTGTGCTGAGTGATGACTTGTGAGGTTTTATCTACCTACTCTGCCAGATGTATCTACAAAGAATAAATGATTCTGGTGGGACAATGATAGCTCTAAAGAGGAGCCTAATTAAAACTGAAAAAAATATTTATTTTTTGCATAGTAATTCAATCAGAAGACACAAATACAGCTGGCGTTCTATGCAATATGTATAACTGAAAGTGGTATTAAAATACCGACCAGCTGACGAGTAAGATACGCGAGTAACAGTTGGATATCTTCGTTGTTGAAACGTTGTGCCTACGCGGTAGGTTTCATCAGTCAAATACAGAGGAGAATGTATTGCAGACAGCAAGAGTAGTGGCAAGGGAAAGATGATGAAATCAATCCATCAACCTTGGAGGAACAGTTTGGGGTTGTCAGTCCCTCAGCCTGGAGAAGAGCTCAGCTCAATGGAGCTGACGGTCACATGTGGACTAATACAACAGCTTCTCTATAAGTTGGTATAATTGATGACAATACAACACATCGCTACCCCACATTTCTAGTCACCAGATTAACACAATTACCCCATGAAATAAGTAAAATCTCCTTCAGGATCCACGAAGACATCAATGAATATGTTAATCAGAGAACTAAATAGCCTTTAATGGCATAGAGAATTTAACAATAACCACGACATTGACTCACGGGTTCTGGCACTTCCGGTAATACTTCATAGACTCTACAGTAAACATTGTCCTATAAAAAGCAAACAAGTGATAACAAAGAGACTAAATAGCCAGTAACATCTGCATTTATTAACAAAATGATAACTATGAGGAACAATACAGAGTGAGATTAATAACCGAAGTGTTAGGTAAATGACCGCAGAGGCAAATACTGTGACATTTTATTGTGGCAACTAGTAAATGAATGGTATGCAATACCGAAAAAATACAGAATTAGACACATGTGAATTAGACACAACGTTTCGCTCTCCAGAAGCTTTGTCAAGGAACGTTGCCACAATAAAAGTCACCTTAGTTACACATGCGTCCCTTTATTTAACATTCTATCAGTAATTCTACCATTATTACTAACCTGGTTTAGCGCTTCTTTTTGAAAATAACAATAATTACTAATAACCAAAAACCTAGCACAGTTATATTATTACACTCACAGAACATGTTAAGACAGAACATGTGCAAGACAGTACACAAACAACCCGCACATACATCGACCATTTACAAAGTGTGACTTTGCAAATGGTACAAGTCGGACCAAAACGTCGTTGTAAGCTTCTCTCTCCTATGTGCGGGTTATTTGTGTATTGTTTCAGTCACGGTATTGTGGTTTTTTTTATTAGTGCAAGACAGCAGCGTATGTGCTAGCACCAGCTATAGCAACATTGATACATTAGAAACATGTGCAACAACTGGGTATCCTATTCACTATTCTTTGTATGGACTGATGAAGTCACTGTGTGGTGAAACGTTTCTTCAATATAGATACCCAAATGATGCACATGTGTCTAATTTAGCAACTTGTCGGTTCTCTGAGCCATTTATCTACTTGTCGGTTCTCTGAGCCATTTATCTACTTGTCGGTTCTCTGAACCATTTATCAACTTGTCGGTTCTCTGAACCATTTATCTACTTGTCGGTTCTCTGAACCATTTATCAACTTGTCGGTTCTCTGAACCATTTATCTACTTGTCGGTTCTCTGAACCATTTATCTATATAGCAACATTGTTTAATAAATCAATAGAAACCAAAAATTTCCCTAGTGACTCACGCTAGCAAGGGCTACACCAATCTACAAAAGAGATGACCCAACACAAGTCAATAATTATAGGCCAATTTCTAACTTGCCCATATCTAAAAAAAAATGAAAGAGCAAAACAAGAAAGTTTTTATTCTTAATCGAACCCGATATCCTAAAACACTGCTAATTTGGTTTCGTGTGGAAAATAGTATTAATGATGCAGTGATTAAAATTCTCGAGTCAACCTCTCCAGCTCTAGAAAATAAAGGACATCCAATATAAACCTTTTCATTGATCTAAAAAAAATAGATAATGATACTAAACTACAACATCCCACTACTCAAACTAGAACATTATGGGATCAGAGACCATACTCTCATACACAGACTTATCTTAACAACCTCTTCAAGGGGAGCTCCTTGCCATGGCGAAGAGGCTTTTGGTCTGAAGAATTGGACCTCTTGGTCTTCTTCCTCCGACTGAACCTAACTACCCCAGCTCTTCCCTTTCCTACCCAAGCCTCCCCATCGCTCCTTTCCACATACCTCCCCTCTCCTTTCTTTTCTGCTTTTGGCCTTTGGGGTCGTCTCCGAAATTCTAGCTCCTAGGTTGGGGAAAGGATGTCGTTGTCCTTCCCATTCCGTTGAGGTCCTTGTTGGTAGTGTTGTTTTCCGTGGAATCTGGATCATCTAGCGATGGGTCGATCCACCATATGGAGTTCCACAGGGTGGCTATCGGTGTCCTTCAGTGCTTCAAATGACGAGTCTACCTCTGTAAGCTGCCTGTCAGTTCCGGGAGGTGGTGGCTGAAGGGCGGCGGGATTTCCGACTTCTCTCTCTTTTGTCCGATGAGGTGACTTGTTGGATGTGAGGTTGCTGTCTTGGATCGCTGGTTTACCGGTAGGGCACGGGTTCCATGCTGCATCTGCACTACCCGTCGCACTGAGGGCCCTCTTGGGCACGGAAGGGGATATACAATCCCTTTCATTTCTCCTGGGAACTACTCCTCCACGTTCCCACCTTTTTAGGAAAAAAAAAAAAGGAAAAAGAAACTCAACATGGAGACCCATGCCCATGAACTTCCTCCTTCTGGACCCCATCCTTCTGTGGCATCCCATACTGACCTTGGCTCACCATCGGACCATTCTTCGGGCTTCTCTTCCAACCCGGTACCTTGTCTGGGTAACATTTCGTTGCCCACTTCTGGTACCGTGGTTTCGACCGACGCTTTTGCCACGTCTGACATCAGCGCATCTTTGACTATGACTCTTCCCCTACAGTGTCTCGATTTTCGGATCGTACACACAACTCAGGACGGTCCACCTCTGGTCCCCCATCGGAACGACCTCGACCAGTCACAAATGACTCTACCTCAGTTTCTTCTCACACTCCTAAAAGACGACCAGCTAGGCAATTCCTTCCCTGGCACTCAGTGTTCCAAAGTCCTTCATGGACTAAATTTTTTATGTTCCAGCCAACTTCTACTGACTATCTTTCTGACCTTAGCATCAGCGAGGCACTCTGCCATGTTGGGCAAAACATTTCTTTCCATGTTCTTAAAAGTGGCTCATATTTTCACAGTACAAAATGCGGAACAAGCACATAATCTTTCAATTCTTACCAACACTGACAACACATCAGTTATACTTCGTAAGCGCATCTCCCTTAATTCTTGCTATGGAACTATTATCCTTCCGAATACGATCGCTGACAACGTGAGTTCCTCACGAGTAGTGCAGACATTCTGGAGCAACTCAAACTCCAGAATCTCCTGATTGTAAAAGTTGACACTTCCTGCCCATGAGAGGAGACGCTATTCTTGCAATAGAGCGAAACTAACTTTTGATAGCCTTGAACTTCCACCATCGGTTTATGTAGTGGGACAGTATTTACAGATGTGGGAGGTGATCCCTACACTGCAACAATGTAGAAATTGCTGGAGCTTTGGCCATCAGGCAAAAGAAGATCTGTTGTCTTAAAGAGAAAGAGGGTTTCTCTTATGGCATGGCAGTTTCCCATCTCCGCCTCTAAGAGACTCTCACGGCTCTCTTATTACAGAGTCGCTAGACGCCCCCGACCTCGGTGGTGCCTGTTTCCACAATCACCTGTGTAACCCTTCCTTCCACAGTCACCTCTGTATATAACCCTTTTGCGGTCCTAGGCTCTGAGGTTCCAACCTAAGCGTGTTTTACTGACCCTACTTTTTCATTTGCCCACTCACAAGTTTCTGCGCCTTCGTGCCCTCTTTTATCTAAATCGGCACTACATATCCCCTCTTCATCTTCATTTCAGTCCAAATCTCCTTCAACCCCCCAAAGCACATGATATTCCCAAATATTACATTTTTCATGTCTCTGAATCTAAGCCATCACCTCGTGATGCATCTGTACAATTACTCACTCGCTTGTCCCTATTGAAATTTCTTCCTGCCAAGACACCTTTACCCCTTCTTCAGTATCTTCCATTTTCTCTCCAGTTTTTACTGAAACCACATCTGCCTCCACCACTATGCTTCCTCCACCTTCTCCCTCTTCTGATGGACTTTAACCCACCCGTCACCACTTCACATTCTCACCTTATGCAACGTTTTTCACACCGCGTTTTGACCATTCCAGTCCTCCACTCCTTACTAATTTCCTGCTACTTCCACATGTTAACTTTGCCGACCCTACTAGTCTGTAGACAACTATTGCTTAATGTTAACACTTTACTTATACTTGCAAATAATAGCTTTCTTACAGTGGAGCATTCGAGGTCTCAGGGATAATTGGGGTAAAGTCTAAATGTCGCTCTTCTAGTTTTTTCCTGTTTGTGTCTGTTTACCAAGAGCAAAAATATTCTCCGCTGTTATCCATTCCATCTCAGGCTATATTTTATTACATTATCCTGATGGGACTTTTAATGAAGGTACACTTTTTCTACACACTGGTATACCACATTCTCATATCTTCGTTCGTATTTTGCTGCATTACACTGCAGCCGGTAGCTACTTGAACAAGTGGTATACAGTCTACTCTTTGTATCCTTCTCGTCGATCTTCAACTGTTCCAGAAGTTGAATTTCTGGTTTCTTCCCTACATCCTCCTCTCCTCTTATTACGTGATTTTAATGCTCATCATTGCCTCTGGGAGGATCTCACTGTGACTCTCGTGGTGATCAGTTAGAGGCTCTTCTCACTTCTTTTCCCCTCCATGTTTTAAATACTTGCACTCACATCTATTTCAATCCTCTCACTCAAACATTCTTTTGCATACATCTCTCAATTTGCTCCTCTTCAACTGCACACGGCTTTACCTGGTCTGTGTTCCCAGATTGACATGACAGCGATCATTTTCCTATCCTCATTACTCCCCATTCATATTCTCGCCCTCCTAATAGCTCACGTTGGCAGCTTGAATGGGTGAATTGGACCTTCACCCGCGTCAGGCCATTTTTAGAGAGGAACCGTCTTCTTTGTCCTCCACTGATGAGCTATTAAAATCATTTTGATATCTGTTTTAACCTCAGCTTCAAATACACTCCCTCAAACCTTGAGCAGACACTTAGAAATGCATGCCTTGGTGGTCTCCTACTTGTGCTCGTGCAGTGTGATTGAAGCGTGCTGCATGAGGCCGACATTGTTGCAACAGGACCATAGAGTGGCTCCTTGATTTTTAAGCTAGTGAGAGCGGTTGCCCGACGTGTCATCCGTGAAGCAAAATACACTTGTTGGCGGGATTGTTTCTACCGTTACTTCCACTTCCTCTATGAGTGCAATTTGGAAAAAAGTACGAAAATTGAGTGGCAAGAAGACACAGGCCAGCCAGACTATGGGAAACTAAAGAGGGGAGCCATAACCTCTCCAGGAAAAGACTTTTTTTTAGGGCCAGGAAGGAAAATAGACAGGAATGAAATGACAGAAATCTTACACCAACTGAAAACACTTCTGGAGCAGAGGAACAGTCATTGGCCTCCATACCAGAAAAACAGATATTAGAGGCAGCAAATAAATCCCCCTAAATTCCATCAATATAACGACATTTGTCTTTGCAAACATACAGGGTCGAAAGCCGTAAAAAGAGAACAAAATTCCTTACATCAAGAGATTGGTCACGGAGTCAAATGCAATGTTTGCAGCATTCACAGAGACCCCTATAAATGATCATTATGACAACGAAATATGGATCCCAAGTTATAACCTATTCCGTTGCGACAGACTAAACAGGCAACAAGGGATGGAAGGGGGGGGGGGTTGGCCTGTATGTCACCGAGTTGCTCATTTGCACAGAACTACTAAACACCTTATATGATGTAGTTGAAGTTTTGGTGGTAAAGACTGAGAACCAAAACCTTGTCATTGTGGTGGTATACAAGCCTCCAGATGCAACTTCTGCCCCAAACATCTTGCTACTGGGAGATTTCAACTTGAGACACCTAAAATGGAGGAGTGTAGCAAATAATATTTTAGCAGAGATCACCCCAGGAGGCAGCTCAGATGAAGATTCACACACATGAGCCTACAAGACTAGAAAATACACTGGACCTCATCTTCACTAACAACGACGATCTGATATGTAATATAACCGCATCAAAGACAATACACTCAAATCACAACATGATAGAGGTACAGACATGTATGTACAGGGCTCCTGACCAGCAAAATGTGATCAGTCATGAAGGTCTCTTCACAAAATTCAATTTCAATAACAAAAACATACAATGGTATCAAGTCAACCATGTCCTAAATGAAACAAGCTGGAAAGATATCCTAAACAACACGGATCCAATCCTTTGCCTAGAAAAAATAAACTCTGTGATTCTTGAGATCTGCTAAAGGCACATTCCGTTAAGAAAAATAAAGGGAAGACGTAAACTAGAAAGAGAGAGATGCTCCCTATACAGACGAAGGTGAAGAGTCACGGAGCTGCTGAGTGGGGCCAATATATCTGAAATACGAAGGAAGGCACTGGTTAATGAAATTGCAACTACTGAACTTAAGCTGAAGGAATCTTACAGGAGACAAGAATCACAGGAAGAACTAAAAGCCATAAAGGAAATTGAAAAAAATCCAAAATACTTCTTCTCTTATGCCAAATCTAAGGGAAAAGCAACATCCTGCTTAGGCGGGATGGGACATACACAGATGACAGCCAAGAAATGAGTGAGATACTAAAGGCCCAATATGACAGTGTACAGCGAGCCGCTACCCAGACTAAGGGTCGACAATCCACATAAATTCTTTATGAACGAGACCCATAATTTAGTCATCTCAAAAATCTCGGATATTATCCTAACAACACAAGACTTTGAAAAGGCTATAAATGACATGCCCATGCACTCTGCCTCAGGCCCAGACTCATGGAACTTCGTGTTCATCAAGAACTGCAAGAAGCCCCTATCACGTGCCTTCAGCATTCTATGGAGAGGGAGCATGGACACAGGGGTCATCCCACACTCGCTAAAAACACCAGACATAGCCCCACTCCACAAAGGTGGCAGTAAAGCAATTGCAAATAACTACAGACAGATAGCATTAACATCCCATATAAAAATCTTTGAAAGGGTTCTAAGAAGCAAGATCGCCAACCACCTAGATACCCATCAGTTACACAACCCAAGGCAACACGGGTTTAGAGCAGGTCGCTCCTACCTATCCCAGCTACTGGACCACTATGACAAGGTCCTGGATGCTGCAGAGGATAAACAAAATACATATGTAGTATACACAGACTTTGCAAAAGCTTTCGACAATTGTGACCATGGTGTAATAGCACACAAAATGCAGGATAAAGGAATAACGGGAAAAGTTGGTAGATGGATCTATAACTTTCTAACAAATAGAACACAAAGAGTAATAGTAAACAGAGTAAAGTCTGAGGCAGCTACAGTAAAAAGCTCTGTTCCACAAGGCAATGGGAGCGAGTACTGACTTGCTCCCATTCTATTCCTCATCCTCATATCTGACATAGACAGAGATATAAGTCACAGCTCTGTGTCTTCCTTTGCGGATGACACCCGGATTGCCATGACAGTGACCACCATCAAAGACACTGCCAGACTCCAAGCGGACGTTAACCAAATCTTCAAATTTGCCTCTCAAAACAATATGAAGTTCATTGAAGAAAAATTTCAACTACTCAGATATGGAAAACTTGAAGAAATTAAAACTGTATCAGGGTATGCGACAAATTCTAACCGTATAATACAGCGAAAAAATAATGTGAAGGACCTGGGAGTGATAATGTCAGAGGACCTCGCCTTCAAAGACCACAACAATGTATCTACCTCATCTGCTAGGAAAATGATAGGATGGATAATGAGAACCTTCAAAACTAGGGACGCCAAGCCCATGATGATTCTCTTCAAATCGCTTGTTCTGTCTAGGCTGGAATACTGCTGTACACTAACGGCCCCTTTCTAGAGGGATTAGTACCAAACTTGCACACGAAAATCACTCCCAATGAAAGCAAAAGACTCGGCAGGAGATGCAACATTCCCCAATGAAAAGCAGGGGCACCACGAGTACACTGAGAGACAATACAATAAGTGTCCGGGGCCCAAGACTGTTTAACTGCCTCCCAGCATACATAAGGGGGATTACCAATAGATCCCTGGCTGTCTTCAAGAAGGAACTGGACAGGCACCTAAAGTCCGTACGTGACCAACTGGGCTGTGGTTCGTACGTCAGTTTGCGTGCGGCCAGCAGTAACACCCTGGCTGATCAGACCCTGGTCCACCACAAGGCCTGGTCTCAGACCGAGCTGCGGGGGCGTTGACCCCCGAAACCCTCTCCAGGTAAACTCAAGGCAGGTATTCTCCAGACTGCTCCCTTTGAGATATGATATGGTGATACCAACAAGAGAGTTTACAGAATTTCCAGTCCACAGTACGTTGAGGAAGAATGCACATACATTACACATTCTTTTGGTTCACTACACTTCCACCGACACCTCATACGTGACTGCTGGAAACGTGCGGCACGAATCCTCAAGACCAACATCAATTAAGTTAAAGAAAAGCCTCCAAGTTACATTGTTTTACCGGTCAGAAACGTTGCTACTAATGTTTCAAGAATTTTTGACAGAACACTAGCTAAAATATTGACCAGTTCATCAACTACTATTAGAAACTTAATACAAAAAAAACAAGAATGACTGGCAGGAGTGCAGGAGTATCCACTATACCATGTGGGGTGTGTGACAAAGTATATGTGGGGGAAACAGCCACATCTCTGGATGTTAGGATCAGAGAACACAAAAACGCTTACATTAATGATGACCGTAAAAACACGTGTGTTCAACACAGGGACGATGTTAGACACCTCATGAAATTCAGTGAGGCTAAACTAGTGACAAAGGTAGACGATTTAAGACGGTAAACTGCTTAATTGCTCTCAGTAACACTATCAATCAAAAGTTTGGTAGTTACGCTAACTCCAAATTGCTAATTAACAGGATATTACCCATTCTGGAGACCGCTGTAATTTGATGTTGACAGGTACTTCCCCAACCCAACCTGTCTCACTACTACTACTACCACTACCACTACTAGTGCTACCCACCCGACATTTCACCTGACTCCTGCCACTATATATACCCGATTTCTTAGTTATCTCTGTATTAGGACTGAAGAAGTCACTGGTGGCAAAATGTTTCCTTTAATAAATGTCTTAAGCTGTACATAAATGTATTTTTCTGCTCCCTTTCTTAGGGTTGCAGGTGTCAGCATTGCAAACCCCACTGCAGTTGCCCGAGCAGTTGGAAATCATCTTGTCCGTATCTCTCAGGGGTTACATCTATGCCTTCGTTTTTTTTCCTTCAGGTCTGCCAGAGAGTTACTGCCTTTAGACTCTACTTCAAGCAGAGAAGTCTCATAATGTGCCTTTTACGCTTCCAGAACTTGAGTTAACGCTTTATGCTTGCTGGTCGTCGGCAGCTGGACGTGATGGCACTTATATTGTTATGCGTCAACATTTACATCCGTCAGCCCTCATAGTCCTCTTTCGTCTTTTTAATCTTTAGTCGCAAGGAGTTATTCCCCTTCGTTGGAAAACTGCCGTTAATTTGTCTTGTTCTTCAGGTCATGATGCCTCCCATTATCATCCCATTGCTCTCCCTAGTCCAGTTTGCAGGCTGCTGGAACTAGTAAATAAACGTTTAGTGTGGTATTTAGAGACGCACAATAGTCTCTCCACTAGTCAACATAGCTTTCGTAACGGCCGCTCTTATTCCGCTTAGATACCTACGTTCTTAAAGCCTTTGCTAGTAACCACTTGGTTATCGCAGTCTTTTTTGATTTTGGAAAGTCATGTGACACTACTTGGAGATATAACATCTTGGCCTAAGCTCATTCCTTAGGTCTCCGAGGCAATCTGCCATTTTTCCTTCAAAACTTCTTGTCTGAGAGACATTTCCGTGTCCTGGTTGATAATCTGCTTTTTCCTGATTATATCCAAGCTGAAGGTGTCCCTCAGAGATGTGTTGTTAGCAACACTCTTTTTCTACTAGTTATTAATGATCTGGCCTCTGTTCTCCCATCTAACATGTGATCGTCACTTAATGTTGATGACTTTGCTAGAGCTTGTGCAGGCTCCAACTTTCGCCTCTCTCCAGAATGCTACTAACTGTGTTTTCCACAGGACCACTACTCATGGTTTAAATTTTCTTGTACTAAAACGCACCAGATTACGTTTATTAGATGTTCTGTTGTCTTTAATACTCCGCTATACCTGTATAGTTCCCTGAACGTGATATGGTCAGATTTCTCGGTCTTCTGTTTGATCACCGGCTGTCCTGGAAACCTCACATTACCTCCCTGGAAGCAACTTGCCATAGCTGGGTGAACCTCCTTAAAACCCTCCTTCATCTTTCATGGGTGGATCGACAAACTCTCCTTCGTCTTCATTCAGCCCTAATCTTATCGAAATTAGATTATGGTGTCCAGATATATTCTGCTGCCTCTCCTACAACCCTTTCTAAACTTGATCCCATCCATCATCAGGAATTACATTTGTATCTAGGTGCTTTTCGCTTGTGCCCTGTCGAGAGCCTATATGCAGAGACAAATGTTCCATCTCTGCACGACTGGCATGATGCCCACTGCCTCCGTTATTTTGCCCACACTCATAACCCTTGTGATCCTTCTATATACAGGATGGTAACGGACGTTAATAGAGGTCCATTATTTGATCACCACCCTTGTTTACTCCGTCCCTTTTCTCTCCCTATTTACTCTCTCTCTTGACTTCGATTGCCCCTTTATATATGTTCATCTAGCATCCACCCTTCCTCTTCCACCTTGGGAGGTTCTGACAATTCGAATCTGTTCTTCCCCACTGTCGTGTGTGAAAAATAAAATACGTACAGTTGCTTCTCGTTCCCCCCATTTTTTTTTACCACTTCTGATCTCATTCTCATGCCGTTGCAGTTTACAATGATGGTTCTAAATCCTCTGATGGTGTCGGGTTGGCAGCAGTATTCTCAGTATTGTGTGAATCGTTTATTAGACTCATCTATCATTTTCACAGCTGAACTGTGTGTAGTTCTTATTGCGATTATACGTATTGCATCCAGGCCTACCTCAACATTTGTGGTGGTTTCAGACTCTTTAGGGCTTTGGATACTTTAATTCCTCTCATCCCCTAGTTCTTCATAATACAACTTTGGTTGAGCCGCATTTCTAGCAAAAACAAAGAAATCGTTTTCTGTTGGGTCCCTTGTCATGTTGATGTTAAGGTGGATTCTGCTGCGCTGTGAGCGGCACATTACCTTCCTGTTTCATATAGAGGTATTTCATTCTCAGACTATTTTGCTGTAATCTCTAGCCACCTTTGCAACCACTGGCAACAATGTTGGTCTGAGATGAATCATAACAAATTACATTCTATCAAGCTGTGCTTAGATTTCTGATCTTATCACCGACGTTGTGGTTGGGAGACTACACTTTCCTGCCTTCACACTGGGCACACACGTTTCACTCACGGGTATCTTATGAAGAGGTGCCCAGTTTCACTCTCTGAGATAATAATAATAATTACCACAACGACAGATACCAACATGGGACCATTAATTGCTTGAAGCAAAACAATTAAGCAAACTCGACCAATCAACATAGAGGTGCCACAGGGCAGTGCCCTCGGCTCTCTGTTATTCCTCGTTTACATAAGTTAACTTCCTAATGACTCACAGGACACAGACCTGTTTTGTTTACATGTGACATGACCCAAAAATGATTGTAACCAAAATTGGTAGTCCAGTCAAGACTACTACTTCTACACATCAACATATATTAATCTTAGTAGTGAATAATCTAACCCTCAACTACATAACATTAAATAATATTAAGTCCTGGGTGTCCCATAGCCCGGTTGGTAGTGCACACACCTCACACACTGAATGCCAGTGGTTCGATCCCCGGTATGGGTGAAAACACTGGGGCGTGTTTCTTTAAGACACCTGCTGTCCCTGTTCATATAGCAGTTAGTAAGTACTTGGGTGTTAGCCGACTAGTATTAGTCGCATCCTGGGGACAAAATTAACCGAAATTGCCCGAAATGCTTTGCATAACAAAGGGCTCTCTACATAGTATGTCACTGATGTCAGCTATGGTCAGTAGTATACTTTTCTTTTGTATGGCTCGGAAGTAACACCTAGGTGTTACTTCCGGTTTCCTACTTCCGGTTTCTCCTTCGCCCCGACATAGGTGTGAAATTTCACACCTTTGTGCTAATGACCCTGACTTCACCCTCGACCACCTCCCCCCCGCCCCCTCGACCCCCCATCTCACCAGGGATCCCCACCCATGCCCCCTGCCCACGCCTCCCGAGCCCGCCCGTGTGCCCGCCCGCATGACCACCCGCGCCTGCGCCCACCCACGCCTGCGCCTTCTGCAGCGTCCGCCGGATCGCCCCCGCTCCCCGAGTTTTTTTCCGATTTTTTCCGAATTTTTTGTGCTCTCTATCTCCTCGGATCAATCCCAACACCTCACTCTCCCACCAACACCTCACTCTCCCACCAACACCTCACTCTCCCACCAACACCTCACTCTCCCACCAACACCTCGCTCTCCCACTAACATTTCACTCTCCCACCAACACCTCACTCTCCCACCAACACCTCACTCTCCCACCAACATCTCCCAACACTTCACTCTCCCACCAACACCTCACTCTCCCACCAACACCTCACCCTCCCACCAACACCTCACTCTCCAACCAACACCTCACTCTCCCACAAACACCTCACTCTACCACCAACACCTCACTCTCCCACCAACACCTCGCTCTCCCACTAACATCTCACTCTCCCACCAACACATCACTCTCCAACCAACACCTCACTCTCCCACAAACACCTCACTCTCCCACCAACACCTCACTCTCCCACCAACACCTCACTCTCCCACCAACACTTCACTCTCCCACCAACATCTCCCAACACCTCACTCTCCCACCAACACCTCACTCTCCCACCAACACCTCACTCTCCCACCAAAACCTCACTCTCCAACCAACACCTCACTCTCCCACAAACACCTCACTCTACCACCAACACCTCACTCTCCCACCAACACCTTGCTCTCCCACTAACATCTCACTCTCCCACCAACACATCATTCTACCACCAACACCTCACTCTCCCACCAAAACCTCACTCTCCCACCAACATATCCCAACACCTCACTCTCCCACCAACATATCCCAACACCTCACTCTCCCACCAACACCTCACTCTCCCACCAACACCTCACTCCCCCACCAACACCTCACTCTCCCACCAACATCTCCCAACACCTCACTCTCCCTCCAACAACTCACTCTCCCACCAACATCTCCCAACACCTCACTCTCTCACCAACACCTCAATCTCTCACCAACATCTCCCAACACCTCACTCTCCCACCAACACCTCACTCTCCCACCAACATCTCACTCTCCCACAAACACCTCACTCTCCCACCAACACCTCACTCTCCCACCAACACCTTACTCCCCCACCAACACCTTACTCTCCCACCAACATATACCAACACCTCACTCTCCCACCAACACTTCACTCTCCCACCAGCATCTCCCAACACCTCACTCTCCCACCAACACCTCACTCTCTCACCAATACCTCACTCTCACACCAGCATCTCCCAACACCTCACTCTCCCACCAACACCTCACTCTCTCACCAATACCTCACTCTCACACCAGCATCTCCCAACACCTCACTCTCCCACCAACACCTCACTCTCCCACCAACACCTCACTCTTCCACCAACACCTCACTCTCCCACCAACACCTCGCTCTCCCACCAACACCTCACTCTCCCACCAACATCTCACTCTCCCACCAACACCTCATTCTCCCACCAAAACCTCACTCTCCCACCAACACCTCACTCTCCCACAAACATTTCACTCTCCCACCAACACCTCACTCTCCCACCAAAACCTCACTCTCCCACCAACATCTCCCAGCACCTCACTCTCCCACCAACACCTCACTCTCCCACCAACACCTCACTCTCCCACCAACATATCTCAACACCTCACTCTCCCACCAATATCTTCCAACACCTCACTCTCCCACCAACATCTCCCAACACCTCACTCTCCCACCAACACCTCACTCTCCCACCAACATCTCACTCTCCCACCAACACCTCACTCTCCCACCAAAACCTCACTCTCCCACCAACATCTCCCAACACCTCACTCTCCCACCAACACCTCACTCTCCCACCAACATCTCACTCTCCCACCAACACCTCACCCTCCCACCAACACCTCACTCTCCAACCAACACCTCACTCTCCCACAAACACCTCACTCTCCCACAAACACCTCACTCTCCCACCAACACCTCGCTCTCCCACTAACATTTCACTCTCCCACCAACACCTCACTCTCCCACCAACACCTCACTCTCCCACCAACACCTCACTCTCTCACCACCATCTCCCAACACCTCACTCTCCCACCAACACCTCACTCTCTCACCACCATCTCCCAACACCTCACTCTCCCACCAACACCTCACTCTCCCACCAACACCTCACCCTCCCACCAAGACCTCACTCTCCAACCAACACCTCACTCTCCCACAAACACCTCACTCTCCCACCAACACCTCACTCTCCCACCAACACCTCGCTCTCCCACTAACATCTCACTCTCCCACAAACACCTCACTCTCCATCCAACACCTCACTCTCCCACAAACACCTCACTCTCCCACCAACACCTCACTCTCCCGCCAACACCTAGCTCTCCCACTAACATCTCACTCTCCCACCAACACCTCACTCTCCCACCAACACCTCACTCTACCACCAACACCTCACTCTCCCACCAAAACCTCACTCTCCCACCAACATCTCCCAACACCTCACTCTCCCACTAACACCTCACTCTCCCATCAACATCCCCCAACACCTCACTCTCCCACCATCATCTCCCAACACCTCACTCTCCCACCAACACCTCACTCTCCCACCAACACCTCACTCCACCACCAACACCTCACTCTCCCACCAACATCTCGCAACATCTCACTCTCCCTCCAACACCTCACTCTCCCACAAACATCTCCCAACACCTCTCTCTCTCACCAACACCTCAATCTCCCACCAACATCTCCCAGCACCTCACTCTCCCACCAACACCTCACTCTCCCACCAACACCTCACTCTCCCACCAACACCTCACCCTCCCACCAACACCTCACTCTCCCACCAACACCTCACTCTCCCACCAACATCTCACTCTCCCACCAACACCTCACTCTCCCACCAAAACCTCACTCTCCCACCAACACCTCACTCTCCCACCAACACCTCACTCTCCCACCAACACCTCACTCTCCCACCAACACCTCACTCTCCCACCAACACCTCACTCTCCCACCAACACCTCACCCTCCCACCAACACCTCACTCTCCCACCAACACCTCACTCTCCCACCAACATCTCACTCTCCCACCAACACCTCACTCTCCCACCAAAACCTCACTCTCCCACTAACATCTCCCAACACTTCACTCTCCCACCAACACCTCACTCTCCCACTAACATCTCCCAACACTTCACTCTCCCACCAACACCTCACTCTCCCACCAACACCTCACTCTCCCACTAACATCTCCCAAAATTCACTCTCCCACCAACACCTCACTCTCCAACCAACACCTCACTCTCCCACCAACACCTCACTCTCCCACCAACACAACACTCTCCCACCAACACCTCACTCTCCCACTAACATCTCCCAACACTTCACTCTCCCACCAACACCTCACTCTCCCACTAACATCTCCCAACACTTCACTCTCCCACCAACACCTCACTCTCCCACCAACACCTCACTCTCCCACTAACATCTCCCAAAATTCACTCTCCCACCAACACCTCACTCTCCCACCAACACCTCACTCTCCCACCAACACCTCACTCTCCCACCAACACCTCACTCTCCCACCAACACCTCGCTCTCCCACCAACATCTCCCAAGACCTCACTCTCCCACCAACACCTCAGTCTCCCACCAAACCCTCACACTCCCACCAACACCTCACTCTCCCACCAACACCTCACTCTCGCACCAACATCTCACTCTCCCACCAACACCTCACTCTCCCACCAACACCTCAGTCTCCCACCAAACCCTCATACTCCCACCAACACCTCACTCTCCCACCAACACCTCACTCTCCAACCAACACCTCACTCTACCACCAACACCTCACTCTCCCACCAACATCTCACTCTCCCACCAACACCTCACTCTCCCACCAACACGTCACTCTCCCACCAACACCTCACTCTCCCACCAACACCTCATTCTCCCACCAACACCTCACCCTCCCACCAACACCTCACTCTCCCACCAACACCTCACTCTCCCACCATCTCCCAAAATTCACTCTCCCACCAACACCTCACTCTCCCACCAACACCTCACTCTCCCACTAACATCTCCCAACACTTCACTCTCCCACCAACACCTCACTCTCCCACTAACATCTCCCAACACCTCACTCTCCAACCAACACCTCACTCTCCCAGCAACACCTCACCCTCCCACCAACACCTCACTCTCCAACCAACACCTCACTCTCCCACCAACACCTCACTCTCCCACCAACATCTCACTCTCCCACCAACACCTCACTCTCCCACCAACACCTCACCCTCCCACCAAGACCTCACTCTCCAACCAACACCTCACTCTCCCACAAACACCTCACTCTCCCACCAACACCTCACTCTCCCACCAACACCTCGCTCTCCCACTAACATCTCACTCTCCCACAAACACCTCACTCTCCATCCAACACCTCACTCTCCCACAAACACCTCACTCTCCCACCAACACCTCACTCTCCCGCCAACACCTAGCTCTCCCACTAACATCTCACTCTCCCACCAACACCTCACTCTCCCACCAACACCTCACTCTACCACCAACACCTCACTCTCCCACCAAAACCTCACTCTCCCACCAACATCTCCCAACACCTCACTCTCCCACCAACACCTCACTCTCCCACCAACACCTCACTCCACCACCAACACCTCACTCTCCCACCAACATCTCGCAACATCTCACTCTCCCTCCAACACCTCACTCTCCCACAAACATCTCCCAACACCTCTCTCTCTCACCAACACCTCAATCTCCCACCAACATCTCCCAGCACCTCACTCTCCCACCAACACCTCACTCTCCCACCAACACCTCACTCTCCCACCAACACCTCACCCTCCCACCAACACCTCACTCTCCCACCAACACCTCACTCTCCCACCAACATCTCACTCTCCCACCAACACCTCACTCTCCCACCAAAACCTCACTCTCCCACCAACACCTCACTCTCCCACCAACACCTCACTCTCCCACCAACACCTCACTCTCCCACCAACACCTCACTCTCCCACCAACACCTCACTCTCCCACCAACACCTCACCCTCCCACCAACACCTCACTCTCCCACCAACACCTCACTCTCCCACCAACATCTCACTCTCCCACCAACACCTCACTCTCCCACCAAAACCTCACTCTTCCACCAACATCTCCCAAAATTCACTCTCCCACCAACACCTCACTCTCCAACCAACACCTCACTCTCCCACCAACACCTCACTCTCCCACCAACACAACACTCTCCCACCAACACCTCACTCTCCCACTAACATCTCCCAACACTTCACTCTCCCACCAACACCTCACTCTCCCACTAACATCTCCCAACACTTCACTCTCCCACCAACACCTCACTCTCCCACCAACACCTCACTCTCCCACTAACATCTCCCAAAATTCACTCTCCCACCAACACCTCACTCTCCCACCAACACCTCACTCTCCCACCAACACCTCACTCTCCCACCAACACCTCACTCTCCCACCAACACCTCGCTCTCCCACCAACATCTCCCAAGACCTCACTCTCCCACCAACACCTCAGTCTCCCACCAAACCCTCACACTCCCACCAACACCTCACTCTCCCACCAACACCTCACTCTCGCACCAACATCTCACTCTCCCACCAACACCTCACTCTCCCACCAACACCTCAGTCTCCCACCAAACCCTCACACTCCCACCAACACCTCACTCTCCCACCAACACCTCACTCTCCAACCAACACCTCACTCTACCACCAACACCTCACTCTCCCACCAACATCTCACTCTCCCACCAACACCTCACTCTCCCACCAACACGTCACTCTCCCACCAACACCTCACTCTCCCACCAACACCTCATTCTCCCACCAACACCTCACCCTCCCACCAACACCTCACTCTCCCACCAACACCTCACTCTCCCACCATCTCCCAAAATTCACTCTCCCACCAACACCTCACTCTCCCACCAACACCTCACTCTCCCACTAACATCTCCCAACACTTCACTCTCCCACCAACACCTCACTCTCCCACTAACATCTCCCAACACCTCACTCTCCAACCAACACCTCACTCTCCCACCAACACCTCACCCTCCCACCAACACCTCACTCTCCAACCAACACCTCACTCTCCCACCAACACCTCACTCTCCCACAAACATCTCACTCTCCCACCAACACCTCACTCTCCCACCAACACCTCACTCTCCCACCAACACCTCACTCTCCCACCAACACCTCACTCTCCCACCAACACCTCGCTCTCCCACCAACATCTCCCAAGACCTCACTCTCCCACCAACACCTCAGTCTCCCACCAAACCCTCACACTCCCACCAACACCTCACTCTCCCACCAACACCTCACTCTCCCACCAACATCTCACTCTCCCACCAACACCTCACTCTCCCACCAACACCTCACTCTCCCACCAACACCTCAGTCTCCCACCAAACCCTCACACTCCCACCAACACCTCACTCTCCCACCAACACCTCACTCTCCAACCAACACCTCACTCTCCCACCAACATCTCACTCTCCCACCAACACCTCACTCTCCCACCAACACCTCACTCTCCCACCAACACCTCAGTCTCCCACCAAACCCTCACACTCCCACCAACACCTCACTCTCCCACCAACACCTCACTCTCCAACCAACACCTCACTCTCCCACCAACATCTCGCTCTCCCACCAACACCTCACTCTCCCACCAACACCTCACTCTCCCACAAACACTTCACTCTCCCACAAACACCTCACTCTCCCACCAACACCTCGCTCTCCCACTAACATTTCACTCTCCCACCAACACCTCACTCTCCCACCAACACCTCACTCTCCCACCAACACCTCACTCTCTCACCACCATCTCCCAACACCTCACTCTCCCACCAACACCTCACTCTCTCACCACCATCTCCCAACACCTCACTCTCCCACCAACACCTCACTCTCCCACCAACACCTCACCCTCCCACCAACACCTCACTCTCCAACCAACACCTCACTCTCCCACAAACACCTCACTCTCCCACCAACACCTCACTCTCCCACCAACACCTCGCTCTCCCACTAACATCTCACTCTCCAACAAACACCTCACTCTCCATCCAACACCTCACTCTCCCACCAACACCTCACTCTCCCGCCAACACCTAGCTCTCCCACTAACATCTCACTCTCCCACCAACACCTCACTCTCCCACCAACACCTCACTCTACCACCAACACCTCACTCTCCCACCAAAACCTCACTCTCCCACCAACATCTCCCAACACCTCACTCTCCCACCAACACCTCACTCTCCCACCAACACCTCACTCCACCACCAACACCTCACTCTCCCACCAACATCTCCCAACACCTCACTCTCCCCCCAACACCTCACTCTCCCACAAACATCTCCCAACACCTCTCTCTCTCACCAACACCTCAATCTCCCACCAACATCTCCCAGCACCTCACTCTCCCACCAACACCTCACTCTCCCACCAACACCTCACTCTCCCACCAACACCTCACCCTCCCACCAACACCTCACTCTCCCACCAACACCTCACTCTCCCACCAACATCTCGCTCTCCCACCAACACCTCACTCTCCCACCAAAACCTCACTCTCCCACCAACACCTCACTCTCCGACCAACACCTCACTCTCCCACCAACACCTCACTCTCCCACCAACACCTCACTCTCCCACCAACACCTCACTCTCCCACCAACACCTCACCCTCCCACCAACACCTCACTCTCCCACCAACACCTCACTCTCCCACCAACATCTCACTCTCCCACCAACACCTCACTCTCCCACCAAAACCTCACTCTTCCACCAACATCTCCCAAAATTCACTCTCCCACCAACACCTGACTCTCCAACCAACACCTCACTCTCCCACCATCACCTCACTCTCCCACCAACACAACACTCTCCCACCAACACCTCACTATCCCACTAACATCTCCCAACACTTCACTCTCCCACCAACACCTCACTCTCCCACTAACATCTCCCAACACTTCACTCTCCCACCAACACCTCACTCTCCCACCAACACCTCACTCTCCCACTAACATCTCCCAAAATCACTCTCCCACCAACACCTCACTCTCCCACCAACACCTCACTCTCCCACCAACACCTCACTCTCCCACCAACACCTCACTCTCCCACCAACACCTCGCTCTCCCACCAACATCTCCCAAGACCTCACTCTCCCACCAACACCTCAGTCTCCCACCAAACCCTCACACTCCCACCAACACCTCACTCTCCCACCAACACCTCACTCTCCCACCAACATCTCACTCTCCCACCAACACCTCACTCTCCCACCAACACCTCAGTCTCCCACCAAACCATCACACTCCCACCAACACCTCACTCTCCCACCAACACCTCACTCTCCAACCAACACCTCACTCTACCACCAACACCTCACTCTCCCACCAACATCTCACTCTCCCACCAACACCTCACTCTCCCACCAACACGTCACTCTCCCACCAACACCTCACTCTCCCACCAACACCTCATTCTCCCACCAACACCTCACCCTCCCACCAACACCTCACTCTCCCACCAACACCTCACTCTCCCACCAACATCTCCCAAAATTCACTCTCCCACCAACACCTCACTCTCCCACCAACACCTCACTCTCCCACCAACACCTCACTCTCCCACTAACATCTCCCAACACTTCACTCTCCCACCAACACCTCACTCTCCCACTAACATCTCCCAACACCTCACTCTCCAACCAACACCTCACTCTCCCACCAACACCTCACCCTCCCACCAACACCTCACTCTATAACCAACACCTCACTCTCCCACCAACACCTCACTCTCCCACCAACATCTTACTCTCCCACCAACACCTCACTCTCCCACCAACACCTCACTCTCCCACCAACACCTCACTCTCCCACCAACACCTCACTCTCCCACCAACACCTCGCTCTCCCACCAACATCTCCCAAGACCTCACTCTCCCACCAACACATCAGTCTCCCACCAAAGCCTCACACTCTCACCAACACCTCACTCTCCCACCAACACCTCACTCTCCCACCAACATCTCACTCTCCCACCAACACCTCACTCTCCCACCAACACCTCACTCTCCCAACAACACCTCAGTCTCCCACCAAACCCTCACACTCCCACCAACACCTCACTCTCCCACCAACACCTCAGTCTCCCACCAAACCCTCACACTCCCACCAACACCTCACTCTCCCACCAACACCTCACTCTCCAACCAACACCTCACTCTCCCACCAACATCTCACTCTCCCACCAACACCTCACTCTCCCACCAACACCTCACTCTCCCACCAACACCTCAGTCTCCCACCAAACCCTCACACTCCCACCAACACCTCACTCTCCCACCAACACCTCACTCTCCAACCAACACCTCACTCTCCCACCAACATCTCACTCTCCCACCAACACCTCACTCTCCCCCAACACCTCAGTCTCCTCCCAACACCTCACTCTCCCCAACACCTCACTCTCCCCCAACACCTCACTCTCCTCCCAACACCTCACTCTCCCCCCAACACCTCACTCTCCCACCAACACCTCACTCTCCCACCAACATATCACTCTCCCACCAACACCTCACTCTCCAACCAACACCTCACTCTCCCACCAACACCTCACTCTCCCACTAACACCTCACTCTCCCACCAACACCTCACTCTCCCACCAACACCTCACACTCCCACCAACACCTCACTCTCCCACCAACACCTCACTCTCCCACCAACACCTCACTCTCCCACCAACACCTCACACTCCCACCAACACGTCACACTCCCACCAACACCTCACTCTCCCACCAACACCTCACTCTCCCACCAACACCTCACTCTCCCACCAACACCTCACTCTCCCACCAACACCTCACACTCCCACCAACACGTCACACTCCCACCAACACCTCACTCTCCCACCAACACCTCACTCTCCCACCAACACCTCACTCTCCCACCAACATCTCCCAACACCTCACTCTCCCTCCAACAACTCACTCTCCCACCAACATCTCCCAACACCTCACTCTCTCACCAACACCTCAATCTCTCACCAACATCTCCCAACACCTCACTCTCCCACCAACACCTCACTCTCCCACCAACATCTCACTCTCCCACAAACACCTCACTCTCCCACCAACACCTCACTCTCCCACCAACACCTTACTCCCCCACCAACACCTTACTCTCCCACCAACATATACCAACACCTCACTCTCCCACCAACACTTCACTCTCCCACCAGCATCTCCCAACACCTCACTCTCCCACCAACACCTCACTCTCTCACCAATACCTCACTCTCACACCAGCATCTCCCAACACCTCACTCTCCCACCAACACCTCACTCTCTCACCAATACCTCACTCTCACACCAGCATCTCCCAACACCTCACTCTCCCACCAACACCTCACTCTCCCACCAACACCTAACTCTCCCACCAACACCTCCACCAACACCTCACTCTCCCACCAACACCTCGCTCTCCCACCAACACCTCACTCTCCCACCAACATCTCACTCTCCCACCAACACCTCATTCTCCCACCAAAACCTCACTCTCCCACCAACACCTCACTCTCCCACAAACATTTCACTCTCCCACCAACACCTCACTCTCCCACCAAAACCTCACTCTCCCACCAACATCTCCCAGCACCTCACTCTCCCACCAACACCTCACTCTCCCACCAACACCTCACTCTCCCACCAACATATCTCAACACCTCACTCTCCCACCAATATCTTCCAACACCTCACTCTCCCACCAACATCTCCCAACACCTCACTCTCCCACCAACACCTCACTCTCCCACCAACATCTCACTCTCCCACCAACACCTCACTCTCACTCTCACACCAACATCTCACAACACCTCACTCTCCCACCAACACCTCACTCTCCCACCAACACCTCACCCTCCCACCAACACCTCACTCTCCAACCAACACCTCACTCTCCCACAAACACCTCACTCTCCCACAAACACCTCACTCTCCCACCAACACCTCGCTCTCCCACTAACATTTCACTCTCCCACCAACACCTCACTCTCCCACCAACACCTCACTCTCCCACCAACACCTCACTCTCTCACCACCATCTCCCAACACCTCACTCTCCCACCAACACCTCACTCTCTCACCACCATCTCCCAACACCTCACTCTCCCACTAACACCTCACTCTCCCACCAACACCTCACCCTCCCACCAAGACCTCACTCTCCAACCAACACCTCACTCTCCCACAAACACCTCACTCTCCCACCAACACCTCACTCTCCCACCAACACCTCGCTCTCCCACTAACATCTCACTCTCCCACAAACACCTCACTCTCCATCCAACACCTCACTCTCCCAGAAACACCTCACTCTCCCACCAACACCTCACTCTCCCGCCAACACCTAGCTCTCCCACTAACATCTCACTCTCCCACCAACACCTCACTCTCCCACCAACACCTCACTCTACCACCAACACCTCACTCTCCCACCAAAACATCACTCTCCCACAAACATCTCCCAACACCTCACTCTCCCACCAACACCTCACTCTCCCACCAACACCTCACTCCACCACCAACACCTCACTCTCCCACCAACATCTCCCAACATCTCACTCTCCCTCCAACACCTCACTCTCCCACAAACATCTCCCAACACCTCTCTCTCTCACCAACACCTCAATCTCCCACCAACATCTCCCAGCACCTCACTCTCCCACCAACACATCACTCTCCCACCAACACCTCACTCTCCCACCAACACCTCACCCTCCCACCAACACCTCACTCTCCCACCAACACCTCACTCTCCCACCAACATCTCACTCTCCCACCAACACCTCACTCTCCCACCAAAACCTCACTCTCCCACCAACACCTCACTCTCCCACCAACATCTCACTCTCCCACCAACACCTCACTCTCCCACCAACACCTCACTCTCCCACCAACACCTCACTCTCCCACCAACACCTCACTCTCCCACCAACACCTCACTCTCCCACCAACACCTCACTCTCCCACCAACATATCTCAACACCACACACTCCAACCAACACCTCACCTCCCACCACCAAAACACCTCACTCTCCCACCAACATCTCTCCCCACCAACACCTCACTCTCCCACCAAAACCTCACTCTCCCACCAACATCTCCCAAAATTCACTCTCCCACCAACACCTCACTCTCCAACCAACACCTCACTCTCCCACCAACACCTCACTCTCCCACTACTCTCCCACCAACACCTCTCCCCACTAACATCTCCCAACACTTCACTCTCCCACCAACACCTCACTCTCCCACTAACAACTCCCAACACTTCACTCTCCCACCAACACCTCACTCTCCCACCAACACCTCACTCTCCCACTAACATCTCCCAAAATTCACTCTCCCACCAACACCTCACTCTCCCACCAACACCTCACTCTCCCACCAACACCTCACTCTCCCACCAACACCTCACTCTCCCACCAACACCTCGCTCTCCCACCAACATCTCCCAAGACCTCACTCTCCCACCAACACCTCAGTCTCCCACCAAACCCTCACACTCCCACCAACACCTCACTCTCCCACCAACACCTCACTCTCGCACCAACATCTCACTCTCCCACCAACACCTCACTCTCCCACCAACACCTCAGTCTCCCACCAAACCCTCACACTCCCACCAACACCTCACTCTCCCACCAACACCTCACTCTCCAACGAACACCTCACTCTACCACCAACACCTCACTCTCCCACCAACATCTCACTCTCCCACCAACACCTCACTCTCCCACCAACACGTCACTCTCCCACCAACACCTCACTCTCCCACCAACACCTCATTCTCCCACCAACACCTCACCCTCCCACCAACACCTCACTCTCCCACCAACACCTCACTCTCCCACCATCTCCCAAAATTCACTCTCCCACTAACACCTCACTCTCCCACCAACACCTCACTCTCCCACTAACATCTCCCAACACTTCACTCTCCCACCAACACCTCACTCTCCCACTAACATCTCCCAACACCTCACTCTCCAACCAACACCTCACTCTCCCACCAACACCTCACCCTCCCACCAACACCTCACTCTCCAACCAACACCTCACTCTCCCACCAACACCTCACTCTCCCACAAACATCTCACTCTCCCACCAACACCTCACTCTCCCACCAACACCTCACTCTCCCACCAACACCTCACTCTCCCACCAACACCTCACTCTCCCACCAACACCTCGCTCTCCCACCAACATCTCCCAAGACCTCACTCTCCCACCAACACCTCAGTCTCCCACCAAACCCTCACACTCCCACCAACACCTCACTCTCCCACCAACACCTCACTCTCCCACCAACATCTCACTCTCCCACCAACACCTCACTCTCCCACCAACACCTCACTCTCCCACCAACACCTCAGTCTCCCACCAAACCCTCACACTCCCACCAACACCTCACTCTCCCACCAACACCTCACTCTCCAACCAACACCTCACTCTCCCACCAACATCTCACTCTCCCACCAACACCTCACTCTCCCACCAACACCTCACTCTCCCACCAACACCTCAGTCTCCCACCAAACCCTCACACTCCCACCAACACCTCACTCTCCCACCAACACCTCACTCTCCAACCAACACCTCACTCTCCCACCAACATCTCGCTCTCCCACCAACACCTCACTCTCCCACCAACACCTCACTCTCCCACAAACACCTCACTCTCCCACAAACACCTCACTCTCCCACCAACACCTCGCTCTCCCACTAACATTTCACTCTCCCACCAACACCTCACTCTCCCACCAACACCTCACTCTCCCACCAACACCTCACTCTCTCACCACCATCTCCCAACACCTCACTCTCCCACCAACACCTCACTCTCTCACCACCATCTCCCAACACCTCACTCTCCCACCAACACCTCACTCTCCCACCAACACCTCACCCTCCCACCAACACCTCACTCTCCAACCAACACCTCACTCTCCCACAAACACCTCACTCTCCCACCAACACCTCACTCTCCCACCAACACCTCGCTCTCCCACTAACATCTCACTCTCCCACAAACACCTCACTCTCCATCCAACACCTCACTCTCCCAGAAACACCTCACTCTCCCACCAACACCTCACTCTCCCGCCAACACCTAGCTCTCCCACTAACATCTCACTCTCCCACCAACACCTCACTCTCCCACCAACACCTCACTCTACCACCAACACCTCACTCTCCCACCAAAACCTCACTCTCCCACCAACATCTCCCAACACCTCACTCTCCCACCAACACCTCACTCTCCCACCAACACCTCACTCCACCACCAACACCTCACTCTCCCACCAACATCTCCCAACATCTCACTCTCCGTCCAACACCTCACTCTCCCACAAACATCTCCCAACACCTCTCTCTCTCACCAACACCTCAATCTCCCACCAACATCTCCCAGCACCTCACTCTCCCACCAACACCTCACTCTCCCACCAACACCTCACTCTCCCACCAACACCTCACCCTCCCACCAACACCTCACTCTCCCACCAACACCTCACTCTCCCACCAACATCTCGCTCTCCCACCAACACCTCACTCTCCCACCAAAACCTCACTCTCCCACCAACACCTCACTCTCCGACCAACACCTCACTCTCCCACCAACACCTCACTCTCCCACCAACACCTCACTCTCCCACCAACACCTCACTCTCCCACCAACACCTCACCCTCCCACCAACACCTCACTCTCCCACCAACACCTCACTCTCCCACCAACATCTCACTCTCCCACCAACACCTCACTCTCCCACCAAAACCTCACTCTTCCACCAACATCTCCCAAAATTCACTCTCCCACCAACACCTGACTCTCCAACCAACACCTCACTCTCCCACCATCACCTCACTCTCCCACCAACACAACACTCTCCCACCAACACCTCACTATCCCACTAACATCTCCCAACACTTCACTCTCCCACCAACACCTCACTCTCCCACTAACATCTCCCAACACTTCACTCTCCCACCAACACCTCACTCTCCCACCAACACCTCACTCTCCCACTAACATCTCCGAAAATTCACTCTCCCACCAACACCTCACTCTCCCACCAACACCTCACTCTCCCACCAACACCTCACTCTCCCACCAACACCTCACTCTCCCACCAACACCTCGCTCTCCCACCAACATCTCCCAAGACCTCACTCTCCCACCAACACCTCAGTCTCCCACCAAACCCTCACACTCCCACCAACACCTCACTCTCCCACCAACACCTCACTCTCCCACCAACATCTCACTCTCCCACCAACACCTCACTCTCCCACCAACACCTCAGTCTCCCACCAAACCATCACACTCCCACCAACACCTCACTCTCCCACCAACACCTCACTCTCCAACCAACACCTCACTCTACCACCAACACCTCACTCTCCCACCAACATCTCACTCTCCCACCAACACCTCACTCTCCCACCAACACGTCACTCTCCCACCAACACCTCACTCTCCCACCAACACCTCATTCTCCCACCAACACCTCACCCTCCCACCAACACCTCACTCTCCCACCAACACCTCACTCTCCCACCAACATCTCCCAAAATTCACTCTCCCACCAACACCTCACTCTCCCACCAACACCTCACTCTCCCACCAACACCTCACTCTCCCACTAACATCTCCCAACACTTCACTCTCCCACCAACACCTCACTCTCCCACTAACATCTCCCAACACCTCACTCTCCAACCAACACCTCACTCTCCCACCAACACCTCACCCTCCCACCAACACCTCACTCTATAACCAACACCTCACTCTCCCACCAACACCTCACTCTCCCACCAACATCTTACTCTCCCACCAACACCTCACTCTCCCACCAACACCTCACTCTCCCACCAACACCTCACTCTCCCACCAACACCTCACTCTCCCACCAACACCTCGCTCTCCCACCAACATCTCCCAAGACCTCACTCTCCCACCAACACCTCAGTCTCCCACCAAAGCCTCACACTCTCACCAACACCTCACTCTCCCACCAACACCTCACTCTCCCACCAACATCTCACTCTCCCACCAACACCTCACTCTCCCACCA
Source organism: Cherax quadricarinatus (assembly GCF_038502225.1). NCBI lineage: Eukaryota > Metazoa > Arthropoda > Malacostraca > Decapoda > Parastacidae > Cherax > Cherax quadricarinatus. The sequence continues at coordinate 166,708 of NC_091372.1, read as the reverse complement.
ACACCTCACTCTCCCAACAACACCTCACTCTCCCACCAACACCTCACTCTCCCACCAACACCTCAGTCTCCCACCAAACCCTCACACTCCCACCAACACCTCACTCTCCCACCAACACCTCACTCTCCAACCAACACCTCACTCTCCCACCAACATCTCACTCTCCCACCAACACCTCACTCTCCCACCAACACCTCACTCTCCCACCAACACCTCAGTCTCCCACCAAACCCTCACACTCCCACCAACACCTCACTCTCCCACCAACACCTCACTCTCCCACCAACACCTCACTCTCCCACCAACACCTCACTCTCCCACCAACACCTCACTCTCCCACCAACACCTCACTCTCCCACCAACATATCACTCTCCCACCAACACCTCACTCTCCAACCAACACCTCACTCTCCCACCAACACCTCACTCTCCCACTAACACCTCACTCTCCCACCAACACCTCACTCTCCCACCAACATCTCACACTCCCACCAACACCTCACTCTCCCACCAACACCTCACTCTCCCACCAACACCTCACTCTCCCACCAACACCTCACACTCCCACCAACACGTCACACTCCCACCAACACCTCACTCTCCCACCAACACCTCACTCTCCCACCAACACCTCACTCTCCCACCAACACCTCACTCTCCCACCAACACCTCACTCTCCCACCAACACCTCACTCTCCCACCAACACCTCACTCTCCCACCAACACCTCACTCTCCCACCAACACCTCACTCTCCCACCAACACCTCACACTCCCACCAACACGTCACACTCCCACCAACACCTCACTCTCCCACCAACACCTCACTCTCCCACCAACACCTCACTCTCCCACCAACATCTCCCAACACCTCACTCTCCCTCCAACAACTCACTCTCCCACCAACATCTCCCAACACCTCACTCTCTCACCAACACCTCAATCTCTCACCAACATCTCCCAACACCTCACTCTCCCACCAACACCTCACTCTCCCACCAACATCTCACTCTCCCACAAACACCTCACTCTCCCACCAACACCTCACTCTCCCACCAACACCTTACTCCCCCACCAACACCTTACTCTCCCACCAACATATACCAACACCTCACTCTCCCACCAACACTTCACTCTCCCACCAGCATCTCCCAACACCTCACTCTCCCACCAACACCTCACTCTCTCACCAATACCTCACTCTCACACCAGCATCTCCCAACACCTCACTCTCCCACCAACACCTCACTCTCTCACCAATACCTCACTCTCACACCAGCATCTCCCAACACCTCACTCTCCCACCAACACCTCACTCTCCCACCAACACCTCACTCTTCCACCAACACCTCACTCTCCCACCAACACCTCGCTCTCCCAGCAACACCTCACTCTCCCACCAACATCTCACTCTCCCACCAACACCTCATTCTCCCACCAAAACCTCACTCTCCCACCAACACCTCACTCTCCCACAAACATTTCACTCTCCCACCAACACCTCACTCTCCCACCAAAACCTCACTCTCCCACCAACATCTCCCAGCACCTCACTCTCCCACCAACACCTCACTCTCCCACCAACACCTCACTCTCCCACCAACATATCTCAACACCTCACTCTCCCACCAATATCTTCCAACACCTCACTCTCCCACCAACATCTCCCAACACCTCACTCTCCCACCAACACCTCACTCTCCCACCAACATCTCACTCTCCCACCAACACCTCACTCTCCCACCAAAACCTCACTCTCCCACCAACATCTCCCAACACCTCACTCTCCCACCAACACCTCACTCTCCCACCAACACCTCACCCTCCCACCAACACCTCACTCTCCAACCAACACCTCACTCTCCCACAAACACCTCACTCTCCCACAAACACCTCACTCTCCCACCAACACCTCGCTCTCCCACTAACATTTCACTCTCCCACCAACACCTCACTCTCCCACCAACACCTCACTCTCCCACCAACACCTCACTCTCTCACCACCATCTCCCAACACCTCACTCTCCCACCAACACCTCACTCTCTCACCACCATCTCCCAACACCTCACTCTCCCACTAACACCTCACTCTCCCACCAACACCTCACCCTCCCACCAAGACCTCACTCTCCAACCAACACCTCACTCTCCCACAAACACCTCACTCTCCCACCAACACCTCACTCTCCCACCAACACCTCGCTCTCCCACTAACATCTCACTCTCCCACAAACACCTCACTCTCCATCCAACACCTCACTCTCCCACAAACACCTCACTCTCCCACCAACACCTCACTCTCCCGCCAACACCTAGCTCTCCCACTAACATCTCACTCTCCCACCAACACCTCACTCTCCCACCAACACCTCACTCTACCACCAACACCTCACTCTCCCACGAAAACCTCACTCTCCCACCAACATCTCCCAACACCTCACTCTCCCACCAACACCTCACTCTCCCACCAACACCTCACTCCACCACCAACACCTCACTCTCCCACCAACATCTCCCAACATCTCACTCTCCCCCCAACACCTCACTCTCCCACAAACATCTCCCAACACCTCTCTCTCTCACCAACACCTCAATCTCCCACCAACATCTCCCAGCACCTCACTCTCCCACCAACACCTCACTCTCCCACCAACACCTCACTCTCCCACCAACACCTCACCCTCCCACCAACACCTCACTCTCCCACCAACACCTCACTCTCCCACCAACATCTCACTCTCCCACCAACACCTCACTCTCCCACCAAAACCTCACTCTCCCACCAACACCTCACTCTCCCACCAACATCTCACTCTCCCACCAACACCTCACTCTCCCACCAACACCTCACTCTCCCACCAACACCTCACTCTCCCACCAACACCTCACCCTCCCACCAACACCTCACTCTCCCACCAACACCTCACTCTCCCACCAACATCTCACTCTCCCACCAACACCTCACTCTCCCACCAAAACCTCACTCTTCCACCAACATCTCCCAAAATTCACTCTCCCACCAACACCTCACTCTCCAACCAACACCTCACTCTCCCACCAACACCTCACTCTCCCACCAACACAACACTCTCCCACCAACACCTCACTCTCCCACTAACATCTCCCAACACTTCACTCTCCCACCAACACCTCACTCTCCCACTAACATCTCCCAACACTTCACTCTCCCACCAACACCTCACTCTCCCACCAACACCTCACTCTCCCACTAACATCTCCCAAAATTCACTCTCCCACCAACACCTCACTCTCCCACCAACACCTCACTCTCCCACCAACACCTCACTCTCCCACCAACACCTCACTCTCCCACCAACACCTCGCTCTCCCACCAACATCTCCCAAGACCTCACTCTCCCACCAACACCTCAGTCTCCCACCAAACCCTCACACTCCCACCAACACCTCACTCTCCCACCAACACCTCACTCTCGCACCAACATCTCACTCTCCCACCAACACCTCACTCTCCCACCAACACCTCAGTCTCCCACCAAACCCTCACACTCCCACCAACACCTCACTCTCCCACCAACACCTCACTCTCCAACCAACACCTCACTCTACCACCAACACCTCACTCTCCCACCAACATCTCACTCTCCCACCAACACCTCACTCTCCCACCAACACGTCACTCTCCCACCAACACCTCACTCTCCCACCAACACCTCATTCTCCCACCAACACCTCACCCTCCCACCAACACCTCACTCTCCCACCAACACCTCACTCTCCCACCATCTCCCAAAATTCACTCTCCCACCAACACCTCACTCTCCCACCAACACCTCACTCTCCCACTAACATCTCCCAACACTTCACTCTCCCACCAACACCTCACTCTCCCACTAACATCTCCCAACACCTCACTCTCCAACCAACACCTCACTCTCCCACCAACACCTCACCCTCCCACCAACACCTCACTCTCCAACCAACACCTCACTCTCCCACCAACACCTCACTCTCCCACAAACATCTCACTCTCCCACCAACACCTCACTCTCCCACCAACACCTCACTCTCCCACCAACACCTCACTCTCCCACCAACACCTCACTCTCCCACCAACACCTCGCTCTCCCACCAACATCTCCCAAGACCTCACTCTCCCACCAACACCTCAGTCTCCCACCAAACCCTCACACTCCCACCAACACCTCACTCTCCCACCAACACCTCACTCTCCCACCAACATCTCACTCTCCCACCAACACCTCACTCTCCCACCAACACCTCACTCTCCCACCAACACCTCAGTCTCCCACCAAACCCTCACACTCCCACCAACACCTCACTCTCCCACCAACACCTCACTCTCCAACCAACACCTCACTCTCCCACCAACATCTCACTCTCCCACCAACACCTCACTCTCCCACCAACACCTCACTCTCCCACCAACACCTCAGTCTCCCACCAAACCCTCACACTCCCACCAACACCTCACTCTCCCACCAACACCTCACTCTCCAACCAACACCTCACTCTCCCACCAACATCTCGCTCTCCCACCAACACCTCACTCTCCCACCAACACCTCACTCTCCCACAAACACCTCACTCTCCCACAAACACCTCACTCTCCCACCAACACCTCGCTCTCCCACTAACATTTCACTCTCCCACCAACACCTCACTCTCCCACCAACACCTCACTCTCCCACCAACACCTCACTCTCTCACCACCATCTCCCAACACCTCACTCTCCCACCAACACCTCACTCTCTCACCACCATCTCCCAACACCTCACTCTCCCACCAACACCTCACTCTCCCACCAACACCTCACCCTCCCACCAACACCTCAGTCTCCAACCAACACCTCACTCTCCCACAAACACCTCACTCTCCCACCAACACCTCACTCTCCCACCAACACCTCGCTCTCCCACTAACATCTCACTCTCCCACAAACACCTCACTCTCCATCCAACACCTCACTCTCCCACAAACACCTCACTCTCCCACCAACACCTCACTCTCCCGCCAACACCTAGCTCTCCCACTAACATCTCACTCTCCCACCAACACCTCACTCTCCCACCAACACCTCACTCTACCACCAACACCTCACTCTCCCACCAAAACCTCACTCTCCCACCAACATCTCCCAACACCTCACTCTCCCACCAACACCTCACTCTCCCACCAACACCTCACTCCACCACCAACACCTCACTCTCCCACCAACATCTCCCAACATCTCACTCTCCCACCAACACCTCACTCTCCCACAAACATCTCCCAACACCTCTCTCTCTCACCAACACCTCAATCTCCCACCAACATCTCCCAGCACCTCACTCTCCCACCAACACCTCACTCTCCCACCAACACCTCACTCTCCCACCAACACCTCACCCTCCCACCAACACCTCTCTCTCCCACCAACACCTCACTCTCCCACCAACATCTCGCTCTCCCACCAACACCTCACTCTCCCACCAAAACCTCACTCTCCCACCAACACCTCACTCTCCGACCAACACCTCACTCTCCCACCAACACCTCACTCTCCCACCAACACCTCACTCTCCCACCAACACCTCACTCTCCCACCAACACCTCACCCTCCCACCAACACCTCACTCTCCCACCAACACCTCACTCTCCCACCAACATCTCACTCTCCCACCAACACCTCACTCTCCCACCAAAACCTCACTCTTCCACCAACATCTCCCAAAATTCACTCTCCCACCAACACCTCACTCTCCAACCAACACCTCACTCTCCCACCAACACCTCACTCTCCCACCAACACAACACTCTCCCACCAACACCTCACTATCCCACTAACATCTCCCAACACTTCACTCTCCCACCAACACCTCACTCTCCCACTAACATCTCCCAACACTTCACTCTCCCACCAACACCTCACTCTCCCACCAACACCTCACTCTCCCACTAACATCTCCCAAAATTCACTCTCCCACCAACACCTCACTCTCCCACCAACACCTCACTCTCCCACCAACACCTCACTCTCCCACCAACACCTCACTCTCCCACCAACACCTCGCTCTCCCACCAACATCTCCCAAGACCTCACTCTCCCACCAACACCTCAGTCTCCCACCAAACCCTCACACTCCCACCAACACCTCACTCTCCCACCAACACCTCACTCTCCCACCAACATCTCACTCTCCCACCAACACCTCACTCTCCCACCAACACCTCAGTCTCCCACCAAACCATCACACTCCCACCAACACCTCACTCTCCCACCAACACCTCACTCTCCAACCAACACCTCACTCTACCACCAACACCTCACTCTCCCACCAACATCTCACTCTCCCACCAACACCTCACTCTCCCACCAACACGTCACTCTCCCACCAACACCTCACTCTCCCACCAACACCTCATTCTCCCACCAACACCTCACCCTCCCACCAACACCTCACTCTCCCACCAACACCTCACTCTCCCACCAACATCTCCCAAAATTCACTCTCCCACCAACACCTCACTCTCCCACCAACACCTCACTCTCCCACCAACACCTCACTCTCCCACTAACATCTCCCAACACTTCACTCTCCCACCAACACCTCACTCTCCCACTAACATCTCCCAACACCTCACTCTCCAACCAACACCTCACTCTCCCACCAACACCTCACCCTCCCACCAACACCTCACTCTCCAACCAACACCTCACTCTCCCACCAACACCTCACTCTCCCACCAACATCTTACTCTCCCACCAACACCTCACTCTCCCACCAACACCTCACTCTCCCACCAACACCTCACTCTCCCACCAACACCTCACTCTCCCACCAACACCTCGCTCTCCCACCAACATCTCCCAAGACCTCACTCTCCCACCAACACCTCAGTCTCCCAACAAAGCCTCACACTCTCACCAACACCTCACTCTCCCACCAACACCTCACTCTCCCACCAACATCTCACTCTCCCACCAACACCTCACTCTCCCACCAACACCTCACTCTCCCAACAACACCTCAGTCTCCCACCAAATCCTCACACTCCCACCAACACCTCACTCTCCCACCAACACCTCAGTCTCCCACCAAACCCTCACACTCCCACCAACACCTCACTCTCCCACCAACACCTCACTCTCCAACCAACACCTCACTCTCCCACCAACATCTCACTCTCCCACCAACACCTCACTCTCCCACCAACACCTCAATCTCCCACCAACACCTCACTCTCCCACCAACACCTCACTCTCCAACCAACACCTCACTCTCCCACCAACATCTCACTCTCCCACCAACACCTCACTCTCCCACCAACACCTCACTCTCCCACCAACACCTCAGTCTCCCACCAAACCCTCACACTCCCACCAACACCTCACTCTCCCACCAACACCTCACTCTCCAACCAACACCTCACTCTCCCACCAACATCTCGCTCTCCCACCAACACCTCACTCTCCCACCAACACCTCACTCTCCCACAAACACCTCACTCTCCCACAAACACCTCACTCTCCCACCAACACCTCGCTCTCCCACTAACATTTCACTCTCCCACCAACACCTCACTCTCCCACCAACACCTCACTCTCCCACCAACACCTCACTCTCTCACCACCATCTCCCAACACCTCACTCTCCCACCAACACCTCACTCTCTCACCACCATCTCCCAACACCTCACTCTCCCACCAACACCTCACTCTCCCACCAACACCTCACCCTCCCACCAACACCTCAGTCTCCAACCAACACCTCACTCTCCCACAAACACCTCACTCTCCCACCAACACCTCACTCTCCCACCAACACCTCGCTCTCCCACTAACATCTCACTCTCCCACAAACACCTCACTCTCCATCCAACACCTCACTCTCCCACAAACACCTCACTCTCCCACCAACACCTCACTCTCCCGCCAACACCTAGCTCTCCCACTAACATCTCACTCTCCCACCAACACCTCACTCTCCCACCAACACCTCACTCTACCACCAACACCTCACTCTCCCACCAAAACCTCACTCTCCCACCAACATCTCCCAACACCTCACTCTCCCACCAACACCTCACTCTCCCACCAACACCTCACTCCACCACCAACACCTCACTCTCCCACCAACATCTCCCAACATCTCACTCTCCCACCAACACCTCACTCTCCCACAAACATCTCCCAACACCTCTCTCTCTCACCAACACCTCAATCTCCCACCAACATCTCCCAGCACCTCACTCTCCCACCAACACCTCACTCTCCCACCAACACCTCACTCTCCCACCAACACCTCACCCTCCCACCAACACCTCTCTCTCCCACCAACACCTCACTCTCCCACCAACATCTCGCTCTCCCACCAACACCTCACTCTCCCACCAAAACCTCACTCTCCCACCAACACCTCACTCTCCGACCAACACCTCACTCTCCCACCAACACCTCACTCTCCCACCAACACCTCACTCTCCCACCAACACCTCACTCTCCCACCAACACCTCACCCTCCCACCAACACCTCACTCTCCCACCAACACCTCACTCTCCCACCAACATCTCACTCTCCCACCAACACCTCACTCTCCCACCAAAACCTCACTCTTCCACCAACATCTCCCAAAATTCACTCTCCCACCAACACCTCACTCTCCAACCAACACCTCACTCTCCCACCAACACCTCACTCTCCCACCAACAGAACACTCTCCCACCAACACCTCACTATCCCACTAACATCTCCCAACACTTCACTCTCCCACCAACACCTCACTCTCCCACTAACATCTCCCAACACTTCACTCTCCCACCAACACCTCACTCTCCCACTAACATCTCCCAAAATTCACTCTCCCACCAACACCTCACTCTCCCACCAACACCTCACTCTCCCACCAACACCTCACTCTCCCACCAACACCTCACTCTCCCACCAACACCTCGCTCTCCCACCAACATCTCCCAAGACCTCACTCTCCCACCAACACCTCAGTCTCCCACCAAACCCTCACACTCCCACCAACACCTCACTCTCCCACCAACACCTCACTCTCCCACCAACATCTCACTCTCCCACCAACACCTCACTCTCCCACCAACACCTCAGTCTCCCACCAAACCATCACACTCCCACCAACACCTCACTCTCCCACCAACACCTCACTCTCCAACCAACACCTCACTCTACCACCAACACCTCACTCTCCCACCAACATCT
>NC_091372.1:145000-152500 GCF_038502225.1 Cherax quadricarinatus | reverse complement strand
AGTATAAAAATACCATGTCACATTCACCTCCAACTAAGACATACACACCAAACCTAAGACATTCACCTCCAACTAAGACATACACACCAAACCTAAGACATTCACCTCCAACTAAGACATACACACCAAACCTAAGACATTCACCTCCAACTAAGACATACACACCAAACCTAAGACATTCGCCTCCAACTAAGACATACACACCAAACCTAAGACATTCACCTCCAACTAAGACATACACACCAAACCTAAGACATTCACCTCCAACTAAGACATACACACCAAACCTAAGACATTCACCTCCAACTAAGACATACACACCAAACCTAAGACATTCGCCTCCAACTAAGACATACACACCAAACCTAAGACATTCACCTCCAACTAAGACATACACACCAAACCTAAGACATTCGCCTCCAACTAAGACATACACACCAAACCTAAGACATTCACCTCCAACTAAGACATACACACCAAACCTAAGACATTCGCCTCCAACTAAGACATACACACCAAACCTAAGACATTCACCTCCAACTAAGACATACACACCAAACCTAAGACATTCACCTCCAACTAAGACATACACACCAAACCTAAGACATTCACCTCCAACTAAGACATACACACCAAACCTAAGACATTCACCTCCAACTAAGACATACACACCAAACCTAAGACATTCGCCTCCAACTAAGACATACACACCAAACCTAAGACATTCACCTCCAACTAAGACATACACACCAAACCTAAGACATTCACCTCCAACTAAGACATACACACCAAACCTAAGACATTCACCTCCAACTAAGACATACACACCAAACCTAAGACATTCGCCTCCAACTAAGACATACACACCAAACCTAAGACATTCACCTCCAACTAAGACATACACACCAAACCTAAGACATTCGCCTCCAACTAAGACATACACACCAAACCTAAGACATTCACCTCCAACTAAGACATACACACCAAACCTAAGACATTCGCCTCCAACTAAGACATACACACCAAACCTAAGACATTCACCTCCAACTAAGACATACACACCAAACCTAAGACATTCGCCTCCAACTAAGACATACACACCAAACCTAAGACATTCACCTCCAACTAAGACATACACACCAAACCTAAGACATTCGCCTCCAACTAAGACATACACACCAAACCTAAGACATTCACCTCCAACTAAGACATACACACCAAACCTAAGACATTCGCCTCCAACTAAGACATACACACCAAACCTAAGACATTCACCTCCAACTAAGACATACACACCAAACCTAAGACATTCGCCTCCAACTAAGACATACACACCAAACCTAAGACATTCACCTCCAACTAAGACATACACACCAAACCTAAGACATTCGCCTCCAACTAAGACATACACACCAAACCTAAGACATTCACCTCCAACTAAGACATACACACCAAACCTAAGACATTCGCCTCCAACTAAGACATACACACCAAACCTAAGACATTCACCTCCAACTAAGACATACACACCAAACCTAAGACATTCGCCTCCAACTAAGACATACACACCAAACCTAAGACATTCACCTCCAACTAAGACATATACATCATAACTAAGACATACACCAAAACTTATACTTGACATAATGAAAATAAATATAAGATATAGGACATAAGCACAAAAAAATTACCATGACATGATCACAACAAATTTAAGACATGAGACATTACCAGAACTAAGTCACACACCTCCAACTAATACACAATCACTTTACTAAGTTCATGTTAACTATTCACCATATCATACAAAAATAGACATGCACTTATGACATATGAATCCATAATTTTTACATCATAATTTTTTTTTCCAAAATCACAAAACTATCACTTAATCACAAAAAAATTACTTACAACCACATAAAAAATACGAAATCATATACATAAGACATATGAAGACAAAATTTGCATAAATTGCATGAGCATTATACTAACTCCACTAAATCATGCACATATATACCCTAACATCCAATTATCTATAACAATACTCACTCATGAACAGTAAATCTGTTCATGAACACGTAAATCATGCATCAACTAAAAATATTAATACAACTTACCCACCAAATTTAAGTTATAATCACCAGAACATAAAACTGTTTTACACATTTTCTCAAACTAAATATTCATACTACATTTTTCATTTCTCACCTGTTACAAATCACATTTCTCATCCACATCATCCCTAAAACATCCTTCCTTATTCATCCGTATATCACCTAGAGATATTTAATCCCGACGACTCATCATGACGTAGGAGCCAGAGTAACAATCACCACTCCAGCATCACCTACTACACTCTGGCTCCTAGTGTCATGATGGGTCGTCGGGATAAAATATCTCTAGGTGATATACGGATGAATAAGGAAGGATGTTTTAGGGATGATGTGGATGAGAAATGTGATTTGTAACAGGTGAGAAATGAAAAATGTAGTATGAATATTTAGTTTGAGAAAATGTGTAAAACAGTTTTATGTTCTGGTGATTATAACTTAAATTTGGTGGGTAAGTTGTATTAATATTTTTAGTTGATGGATGATTTACGTGTTCATGAACAGATTTACTGTTCATGATTGAGTATTGTTATAGATAATTGGATGTTAGGGTATATATGTGCATGATTTAGTGGAGTTAGTATAATGCTCATGCAATTTATGCAAATTTAGTCTTCATATGTCTTATGTATATGATTTCGTATTTTTTATATGATTGCAAGTTATTTTTTTGTGATCAAGTGATAGTTTTGTGATTTTGGAAAAAAAAATTATGATGTAAAAATTATGGATTCATATGTCATAAGTGCATGTCTATTTTTGTATGATATGGTGAATAGTTAACATGAACTTAGTAAAGTGATTGTGTATTAGTTGGAGGTGTGTGACTTAGTTCTGGTAATGTCTCATGTCTTAAATTTTTTATGGTCATGTCATGGTAATTTTTTTGTGCTTATGTCCTATGTCTTATGTTTATTGTCATTATGTCAAGCATAGGTTTTGGTGTATGTCTTAGTTATGATGTATATGTCTTAGTTGGAGGTGAATGTCTTAGGTTTGGTGTGTATGTCTTAGTTGGAGGTGAATGTCTTAGGTTTGGTGTGTATGTCTTAGTTGGAGGTGAATGTCTTAGGTTTGGTGTGTATGTCTTAGTTGGAGGTGAATGTGACATGGTATTTTTATACTTATAGCTTATTTTGTGCATATATATAAGATTTTGGATATGTCTCATGTGTAAAATTTCTTGTGTATTAGTTGGTTGACATGGTATAATATTTTTCATGGCTTATTTTGTGATCATGTCTTAGATTTATGATAAACACGTCGTGGTTTTAGTTGGTGTGTAAGTCTCATATTTTAAATTTGTGAATGAAATGTATAAGTTGTGGGTGTCTGTGTATTATTTTTTGGTGATGTTGATATGTTATAGTGCTCATGTTATGTTATAGAAGTTGGTGGAAGTGACAGGGTATTTTTGTGTATGTCTTATTTTTGTGTGAATGTTTAAAAAATGAGTGTTTTCTGTGATCATAGTAGTTTTGAGATGCGTGAACTTACATTTCTGGTGATCTTAGTAATGAGTGATGATAGATGATGGTAAACATGATATGGAATTGGTAATCGTGATGTTTTGTGTGAATGTTTATAAAAATGAGCGTTTTCTGTGATATTAGGGTTTTTTGAGGTGAGTGAACATGAGTGTTTGTTGTTGGTGGTTGTCTTAGTTTTTTGTGTGTACGTGATATGTTTTCAATTGATGATGATCATGTACTAAGTGTTTGTGTAATAGGTTTGTGTTCATGTTTTTTTTTTTTTTTTTTTTTGCGCCCATGGGGGGGATGGGGCCGGAGCTCTTGGTTAAAGTGATTTGAGGGGTTTTCTATAAAATGGGTGTTAACTGGTGATGCTGATCTTAGTTTCTGGTGATTTTGACGGTGTTTTGGTAGTATTCTGTGGTGATTTGGTAGTAAACAGTAATGTTCTGGGAGTATTCGGAGGTGTTTGATGGTGTTTTTGAAGGTGTTCAAATGATGTGCAGAGTATTTTTTGAAGATGTTCAGTGGTGTTTTGGTGTTGTTCAAAGTTAGTCTGTGTGTTAGTTATGGTAATGTCTCATGTCATAAGTGTATGAGTTAGTTTTTCTTGTGCTGATGTTGTAAAGTCTGGGGAATGAGGGAGGAGTTTGGTGGATGAGATGTAATTTCGGTTAATGAAATGTGTAAGTGTGAATGAGAATGTAAATTGGTGGGTGAGTTAGAGAAGACAAACTGTATAGATAGTTTCAGTGATCTTGACGTAAGCGATCTTAGTTTTCAATGATCTTGGCTATGATGTTTTAAGAGAATGTGTACAAAATGTGTGATGCTTCAGTGATCTTAGAGGTGGGGTTATAGAATTTGGTAATCGTCTTGATTGTGGTGATCTTAGATATTGGAAATATAACAGGTTGAAACAAGGTGTTTGGGTGTGACGTCGCTGATCACCAAGTAAACACAGGTTGGGGTGTGACGTCATGGGAGGTGACCCTATCTGTGCCGGCATGTGTTGGTAGTAGTGAGGTGAGTGTATTAGATATTGTAAGGAGTTGGTGATTGTGATTTTTGTGTGAGTGTTTATAAAAAACGAGTGTTTTCTGCGATCTTGGTGGTTTTGAGGTGAGTGATCATGGATGTTAGTTGATGGATGTCTTAGTTTTTTTGTGTGTACATGATATGTTTTCAGTTGGTGGTGATCCTGATGTAAGTTTTCCAGTGTTGTTTGGAAATGTACAAATGATTTATGAGAATGTTATTTGCTCTCATGTTATATAATAGTCTGAGGCGAGTGGGATCGTCTTGGTTATAGTGATTTGAGGGGATTTCTATAAAATGGGTGATAGTTGGTGCTGTTGATCTTAGTTTCTGGTGATTTTTAGTGGTGTTTGGGCATTATTCAGTGCTGTTTTGGAAGTATTCAGTGGTGTTTTGGGAGTATTCACAGGAGTTTGATGATGTTTTTGAATGTGTTCAAATGATGTTTTTGGAGTATTCAAAGGTAATTTGATGGTGTTTTTGGTGTTGTTCAAAGTAAAGTGTGGTGTGTGTGTGTGTGTGTGTGTGTGTGTGTGTGTGTGTGTTAGTTTTGGTAAATGTCTCATGTCATAAGTGTATGAGTTAGTTTTTCTTGTGCTGATGTTGTAAAGTCTGGAGAATGAGGGAGGAGTTTGGTGGATGAGATGTAATTTCGGTTAATGAAATGTGTAAGTGTGAATGATAATGTAAATTGGTGGGTGAGTTAGAGAAGACAAAATGTTATGTGATCTTAGTAAAAGTATAGATAGTTTTAGTGATCTTCGTTATGATGATGTTTTAAGAGAATGTGTACAAAAATGTGTGATCTTAGAGGTGGGGTTATAGAATTTGGTAAACGTCTTGATTGTGGTGATCTTAGATATTGGAGATATAACAGGTTGAAACAAGGAGTTTGATGATGTTTTTGAATGTGTTCAAATGATGTTTTTGGAGTATTCAAAGGTAATTTGATGGTGTTTTTGGTGTTGTTCAAAGTAAAGTGGTGTGTGTGTGTGTGTGTGTGTGTTAGTTTTGGTAAATGTCTCATGTCATAAGTGTATGAGTTAGTTTTTGTGATAATGTTGTAAAGTCTGAAGACTGAGGGAGTAGTTTGGTGGATGAGTTGTAATTTCGGTTAATAAAATCTGTAAGTGTAGATGAATTAGAGATTTCAAATCTTATTTTGGAGTATTCAAGTGATATTTTGGGAGTGTTCTAATGTAATTTAGAATTGTTTCAGTGTTGTCTGGAAATGTTCAAAGGTGTTTTTGTGAATATTCAAATGATATATAAGAGTGTTTTGATGGTGTTCAAAGTAATCTAGGGTTGTTCTGTAGTGAGATGATAAAGGTTGTTGTTGAGAGAATATATCTTAAGAGATATTTAGAAAAGGTGGTCTTCAAATGAGAGTGTTTTGAAGGTGTTCAAAGTAAAGTGAGTTGTCTGTGTATGTTAGGTGGTCATAGAATTTGGTGAATATCTTGGTTACAGTGATTTTAGTGGATTTGAGATGAGTGATGAGATGGATTTATGGATGTGAAATGTAATTTTTGTGTTTGTTCAGAAGAGGTGTGTTGGGAGATGGGTGAGTGGATGTGAAGAAATGTGGGTGAGATGGAGAGGGGTATGGGGAGGGTTGTATTAGAAATTTAATGAAATATGGGGGATTTTACTGAAAATAAAGGTAATGTGTGAATATTTTAAAAGAAATTATAGAAGTGAAAAGTTATGATACATTGGAAAAGATTGGAGAGTGAATCTCCAATACCTGGGACTTGGAGGTTGTAGAAACATGCCGCAGTAGTTGGGTAGTGAGATGATTAGTTGTTGTGAGTATAATATTAATCTATGTGGATACAAGGAGATGGGTATGGAGAGGATTGTATTAGAATTTCAGTGACTGTGGGGAAGAATGTGCATTACATTTAAGATTTAGTAAAAAAAAGGGGAAAAATTTGTATCGAAAGAGGAAGAATTGTGAATAAAATGGTAAGTGATGAGGGTTGTGGGTATTGTTGTCGAACTAGAGTTACGAAAATAGAGGTTATAAGCTGTGGGTATTGTGGGTTGTGGGTGTTGTGGGTTGTGGGTGTTGTGGGTTGTGGGTATTGTGAGTTGTGGGTGTTGTGGGTTGTGGGTGTTGTGGGTTGTGGGTATTGTGAGTTGTGGGTATTGTGGGTTGTGGGTGTTGTGGGTTGTGGGTGTTGTGGGTTGTGGGTATTGTGGGTTGTGGGTATTGTGGGTTGTGGGTGTTGTGGATTGTGGGTGTTGTGGGTTGTGGGTATTGTGGGTTGTGGGTGTTGTGGGTTGTGGGTGTTGTGGGTTGTGGGTATTGTGGGTTGTGGGTGTTGTGGATTGTGGGTGTTGTGGGTTGTGGGTATTGTGGGTTGTGGGTGTTGTGGGTTGTGGGTATTGTGGGTTGTGGGTATTGTGAGTTGTGGGTATTGTGGGTTGTGGGTGTTGTGGGTTGTGGGTGTTGTGGGTTGTGGGTATTGTGGGTTGTGGGTGTTGCTGAAGAACTAGAGATGCCGAAAAAGAGGTGATCCTGTTGTGTTTGTGTTCATGTTTTTTGCGCTCATGTTATATCTTAGTTTGAGGTGAGTGTAATCATAGAAACTGGTAATCGTCTTGGTTATAGTGATTTGAGGGAATTTATGTGAAAATGGATGTTAGTTGGTGATGTTGATCTTAGTTTATGGTGATTTTGGTGGTGTTTTGCTAGTATTCAGTAGTGTATTTGGGAGTACTCAAATGGTGTTTGAAACTATTCAAAGGTGTTTGGAAGTGTTCAAACGATGTTAGAGAGTATTCAAATGTTGTATGAGAATGATTTGACGATGTTCAAAGTAATCTGGGGTTGTTCTGTAGTGAGTTGTTAAAGGATATAAATGAGAGAATAT